>NC_056726.1:216298827-216553827 GCF_019279795.1 Protopterus annectens
AAAGCCAAGTAATGGACACTGGAATGGCTGCAGTGTTGCCTGAAGTGGCTGCTGAATAGGTCCACCTTGTGGGGTAACTTGTGGTGATTGCCTTTGGCTAGGCATTGAAATAGGGTGAACGAGTTTTTCCTTGGCCAATTGACAGTCACTAGCATGATTTCTGGTCTGTCCTTCTTAATTTTCAGGAGGACATTTTGTATTACTGGTAAGGGAGGAGGCATATAGGAACATCCCCTTCCATGGAAAGCTGAAGGCATTCACCCTCATGGCTAGTGTAGTGTGATCCCTGATGCAGAAATTGGATAATTGTATGTTCTGGGGGGGAGGCCAACAGATCCACTTGAGGTGTGCCCTATGTCTAAGAAGGTTTCCGTGTTCAACATCCATTCTTGAAGCTGTGATGGTGTTTGGCTGAGCATGTTTTTATGGTGGTTTCATTTAGGGGGGTGGATGGGAGGGTGAGGAATTGTCAAGGTGATTACTTTGTGTTGGGAACTAACCAGGGAGTAGTTGACTATTGGTGTCTATCAACGGTCACCCATGTTAGTAATGACCAGGTCAAGGATGTTGCTATATGTAGTGTGGGTAAGAACAAACTTGCCCAGGACATTGCAGTTAATGAATTCCAGGAAACGTTGGGCAAGTGTATTGCCACAAGAGTAGTTTCCCAAAAAATGGAGGGATGGTTGCAGTTGCCCAGTATGAGAGTGTGATGTTGGGCCCTAATATTCTCCGGTGTGCTTAGGATCCTGGAGTGTGAGTCTTGGGACATGTTTGTGGACCTATAGCATGTTACACCCTGAATCACTGTCTTACCCAATGTTAGCTGCACCAGAAGTATCTTTGATGCGTTATGTTGGGCCCCCAGTCTGGAGGTCTGTGCATCCTTTATGAATATGAATACACCACTGCCTTTGGAGCTTGGGTCCAAGTTCTGGGGCCAAAAGGTGTTGAATGAATTATAGCCTGGCAGTGCAGGGGTGCTTTTCTGCTGCTTTGAACCAGGTCTCTGTTACAGCACAAATGTCTATTTTCCCTATTTTAAGAGTGCTTCCAGTGAGTGCATTTTGAGATACAGACTTCTAGCATTGAGCTGCATGACCCGCAGTTTGCATTTCTTTGTAGCTGTTATGGTTGTAATTTGGTCTTTGGAGCACAGCCTAAAAAAGGAACTATGGGGGTGGCAAGAGACTTGGACATTATCCAGAAGGCCAGGGCTGACAGATGCAGACTATCTCTGGCAAAGCATAGAGGTCTGTCAATCCATGTCATCCCTGGCAGGGAGGTACTGGATCCCTTTCTAATGACACCAGACACTTCGTCAGTGGTTGTAATCAATCACATTTTTCTTGTACTGTGGTATCATTCTGAGTGATTGTAGGATACTATTCAGGGCTAGGGTCACCCCCCCCAGGCTACATAATCCACAAGATCCTCCATGTCTCTTCATGTAGTCCATGGAGTTATGTCTCAGGTAATTCACATCCACATGTACAATGACAGTCATACTTCTACCTGTTTATGAGGGACCTGACTGCGTGCATATCTGGTGGTTCCAGGCACCGGAGAAGCAACTGTTAATTTCTACTTATTCAACTGAGTGAGTGGGACATCAGTGTGCCTCACTATCGAGTAACCTATTACTAGCGCGTTGGGCATGCTGTTTTGCCTTAGGGGCTTTGGGTTGAGTAATGTCTCTCATGAATAGTGTTGTGTTGTAGTGGTAGAGTGCGTTTCTGCCTTGGAGGCCTCAGGTTCTGTCTGTCTGTGTCTGTCTCTGTGTGTCCTTGTGTGTGTGTGTGTGTGTGTGTGTGTGTGTGTGTGTGTGTGTGTGTGTGTGTGTGTCTGTCTGTCTGTCTGTCTCTGCGTGTGTTTATGTGTGTGTGTGTGTGTGTGTGTGTGTGTGTGTGTGTGTGTGTGTGTGTAAGACTGTCTGTGTGTGTGTGTGTGTGTGTGTGTGTGTGTGTGTGTGTGTGTGTGTGTGTGTGTGTGTGTGTGTGTGTGTGTGTGTGTGTGTGTGTCTGTGTGTGTCTGTCTGTGTGTCTGTCTCTGTGTTTGTGCGAGTCTCTGTGTGAGTCTCTGTGTGTGTGTGTGTGTGTGTGTGTGTGTGTGTGTGTGTGTGTGTGTGTGTGTGTGAGTGTGTGTGTGTGTCTGTCTCTGTGTGTGTCTGTCTGTGTGCATCTGTCTGTGTCTGTCTATCTGTCTCTGTGTGTGTCTCTGTTTGTGTGTCTGTCTCTGTGTGACTCTGTGTGTCTGTGTGTGTCTGTGTATCTCTGTGCAAGTCTGTGTGTCTCTGTGTGAGTCTGTGTGCCTCTGTGTGTTTCTGTGTGAGTCTGTGTGTCTCTGTGTGTCTGTCTGTGTGTGCCTGTCTGTCTCTGTCTCTGTGTAAGAGATGGGTAGCATATAGCCCTGAAATAGCCAGGTTTTATCAGAATGTCCAGATTTGGCCCCCATATATTTCTCATGCTCTACACCATTTTTTATGTATGATTCACTGTCGACAACTTTTTTGCAGGTCTGTCAGCTTGTAGCCTTCTGTTCAGTTGCAGGCCTCATTGTTTTGTCACAAAGCAAGGTGCACCACACTTCCAGACCCACTATAGTTTTTGACTTTAGTTCCTAGTCAGAGCTGTTAAACTGGTCTTGTAGCCTAAGTTGAATTTAAGTGGATCTGTCACTGCTGTATTGTGTTGTTTTTTTTTTTTTTTTGCTTTTACTGAGATTAATTAGAATGCCACTGCTGCATGTATGTGCGTGTATATAAGTATTTTGTGTTGAGGCTTTTCTTAAGTGAAAGGGTGTGCAGAGAAATTTTGATGGAGCAAGACGTTCCACTTTTGCAGTACTGGGGGGGGTCTTGGTGTACTAATTCTAAATTGGATGACTTCTTAAAAATGAGATTTCTCAGAGGTTTAGTGGTTTCATACGAACTCAAAGCACGCAAGTATTTAACATTTTTTTGTAATGGTCTGCAAGCTTGTCTGTTTTGTAAGAGGAATTGTATACATATTTTCTGAGCTGTGTGGTTTGAAAGGCACCAGTATTCTTTGGGTGTGTAAAAAGTTTTGTTCCATTCAGAGAAAAGAATGGTATTATTATGTTTGCTTGTTAGGAAGTCAAACGTATTTTAATTAAAATACTAAAGGCATAAATGAAAAAGAAAGTAAATAAACATAAAATATAAACATATGAGTTCAGTGAACACAAGAAAAAGAAATGCTGTACCACGCACCAGAGAATTTACCTGTAATAGGTTTCCCAAGATCAAAACTTCCATATGAGCACAAAACAAGAAGAAATTAGTGTTCGTTTGCTTTAATGCCAGATGTGTCTGCACCTGCAACTGTGTTGTAAGTTTCATTTACAAATGCATATATGTATGCATTTATTTTTAGCTGAAGTTAGATGGGACTGTGAAGAAATATATCTGATTACCAGTAACTAGTAGAAAAACGGATGCTCTGCTTACAGGAAGAAATTATTTAGATTAATTATCACAATCTACTGCATGATAGAAATATAGTTACAAGTTGTCCCAGGCCCCTTCAATAACACACATCACACAAAATAACATTTGACAACCTTTATTAAATTTCCATAACATAGCTTTGATCACCAACTTTATTAATTACAACTATTCATGATATAATTGTTTCTAAATACAGCATAACATCCTTGTAATGTTAAATTAGGGCAGCGTACCTACTCACCCTGCCCCAGTAAGCAGAGTCCATACCTCTACTCACTTACTTTACTTATGAAGCAGCGTCCATCTCACTTCATATACCATTCATTGTAATGTTAATCAGGGCAACGTACCTACTCACCCTGCCCAACAAGCTGGGTCCATACCTGTGCTCGCTTACTTTACTTATGAAACAGCATCCCCAACTCACTTCATACTCCATCCATTGAATTACCTTCTACCAAATAAGCACCATCCTTACCTCAGCTTGCTTATCTATTCAGCAAGCTTCCTCCAACTACTCATTTCCTTTCCCCAGATCCTTGAAATGAACATCCAGACATTAGAGGGGGAACAGAAGAGGGCAAGCCTATCCCTCTATTCCACCAACCAGCCTGACCAGGCTGTTCCCCCTCCCTTCTACCCAAAATTGTTCAATCCACTTCCCATAAAGGGAAGGGTCAAGCCAAACATCATTTGGTGTACCCATCATCTGTAAAGCACCTTAGAATCCCATCATAAACCCCTTTGCCATGCCATCACTGAAGCACGCCCTAATGAAACTAAGTAGGATTACCGTGACCCTTTTGTAACACTGGAACATCCACACTAAGAGAACACATACCCTTTTAGCCCCGACCTATTTCCCGAAAACCCATCTATGCTCAGCAACGAAATACTCTACATACCCAGCCATAAACACCCACAATTCACTCATTACCAAACCATTCTTAACCCCTGTTTGGCCCTGGCCTTTTCCCTGGAGAGCTCTTTCCTTATATTACCTATAACTCCCTTGTAACAACTCACCCAGTTATTAAAACTACCCCACCTACGATGCTTCTTAAAACTCTACTCACAAAATTGACCCAACACCAAGTGAAATGATCCTTGTTGTATTCTGTAAAACCTTAACCTGTTATGTAACATTAACACTACCTACTCAAGGGACAAATTTGTCACCCCAAAGACACCACCCGATAGGAACAAACTCCAGTATCCTATCAAACACCTCATTGGTCCTCCCGTAAATACGGTTCAACCACTGAATGAGTAAATACAACCACCCTAAGGTTCTTAAGAAATGAAGGGTTGAACTTCACTGGCTTGCAAGAGCCATAGGGGTTTAGCCTAATAAGCCCTGTGCTCCTATGAATGTCATGACTGCTCATCCCGTGGGATCCCCACCCTCCCCATAACCGTTCCCACCCATTACCCCCTTGGCCCGCCCTACCTACCTCTTCCTTACTTGCCCCCTATACCAATGCAATAATCAGCTCCCACAAATTGAACACAGAGCTCTAATATGTCTTAATAAGGTGATTACTCAGACCCACTTTGAGCCCCATTAAGGTGGCAAAACATGCGACCTATCAAAAACGTTACCTTTCCGATCCCCTTTCAAGCCACAATGATGCCTTCTGCCCTTCAGCAATTTCAGTCACCTGTTGCCATCTTGAGTTCCCCATGTGTAGTATCTTTGCTCGCCACTGCTTTCATCATCTTCAAATTCACTGTGTATCGCAGCAACTAGAATTACCACCAGTTATGCCTAAGCCCGCAAAACAGTTTTCTCGGCGCCATGATGCCAGCCAGGCCTGTAGCCCGGCCATTGCAAGCAAATAAAGAGATACCCGGCAAACTCTGCCCAGCTGCTCTTGCAACCCCAATACCCCCAACAAATTAATCCCTATTGGAAGCCAACCACGACAGCCACTTAATGAGGGTCCCCAAATACTGAGCCCCAGCTCTAGCCGGCAACTGAAAACTCAATTCACACATCCAGATCCAGCAACATACTAGGGTCTTATATTTCAAGAAATGTACCCATTTGAACATAGTCCAAACCCACCAATATTACTAGCAATGAAACTAGCCCCTTCAGCAACAGCAAGCAAATTAAAGTAATCTAAGCATTAAGAATTAAAACCCACGCAATCTCTGAAGAAAACCCCTTTGTAAACCCACAAAAAAAAAAAAAAAAAAAACTTTTTCTCCATCTTCTTACCCTTATGCCTTCCATGGCCTACCTGCTTTACAATACCTACAGGTCGTCTGGGCATGACCCTGCCTTAGCAAGTTCATGCCAAACTGTGATTGCATACCAAACTACACCAGACTAAACCTCTTAAGCTCCTCCCCATCATTATCTCATTTCCTCCCAACCATCTCTGGCTCCACTTAACCCTTTCACCTCCGCAACCCACTTAACTTCCCTTAATATTAACCTAACCCCCCCCCCCCCTCATGAAGATGTCCCAGGACAACTTAGGTTGTTGCCAAACTTCATTTAGTCATTTTAAAGGTATACCAAAGCTGGTCACACAAATGAAAAATTGATTATTTCCAGTGTCAGCCTGTTTTGATGTTTTTATTGATTGGTTTTAACATGGAATCCACACTGCAAACAATCATTTTTGCTGATAACCAAGTAGCTTCAAGCTTAAAGTAAAATAAGCTCAGTAAGGATGTTTCATTCTCCAAGGCTGAAGCAGTTCAACTTGCTGTGCCTAAGAATTGATTCTGTGACTGTGACAGGTGTGATGAAAAACTCTGTATCAAAGATGCACTAAGGCAAGTTTCATCATCATAGAATGTGTTCCTGTGAAACACTGCACATTACTTTGGCAGCAAATATTACCTTTTGTTAATGCATCTTGACTCAGGAGTTCACATGCCAGATGGGCACTGGTCAAGACAGTAGAAAGAAAGATTAATGTGTTTCAATGCTGTTTTAATGAATGTGAGTTTCAAGGGTAGAGAAGTTTTTATGCCAAGTCTATTTTCATCGTGAAACAGTATTGCTTTATCAGATGTCTGTTAGTGTTTGTGCATTGATGTGCTGCAAAATGTACAAAAAATCCAAATCATTGTAGAAGTAAAGCAGTATGCGCACACATTAGTGTTTATGGTAAATGGGGTGAGATAGCCAGGTAATGGGACATTGGAATGGCTGCAGTGGGACTCTGGTGCCATATTTTGGTTGTCTGTCCTTCACTTTGTGTTCGAAAGTTGGTATCCCACAATTACATTTGAGTGGGTGGGGTTACGTAATTATGTATGCAAATTATATGTTAATCAGCATACAGATTTGTACCTATTTTGCATGGGCCTTGTCCAGATTTTTGATGTTTCCAGTTTGAGAGGTATGTGAACTTCGATTGTGCTTGCTGCAGTATGTGTGGAAGTTATTTTGCTCGAAGCAGGGGCTCACCTCCTAGCAGCCATTGATTTGTTTTACTAACAGTCAGTACCAGGCATAGTGCAGAAAGGGCTGCAACTGAATTGGTGTGATTTTATTCTTTTCGTGGTGCATCCGAGTTAAGTTGCATTTTAATGACTCTAAGGAGAGGGCTCTGGGAGAACCAGGGAATGGCCACGTGGGTGGAAGGAACACACACTTGTTCACTTGAAGTGTAGGACGTAGTCATCGTACATGATGGGGAAAATAGTATTAGTGCTTATATTCTCAGAACTATTGCCTCAGTATTTGCTTATTTTATTTTAGTACTATATTTGCTGCTTATAAACGTGGACCGGTCCAGAGACCTACATAGTAGCCATCAATCCTGTTTGTACTCTGAGTACTGTTTGGGTAAAAGCAACCTGAGGTCATTGTTGACTCCTCTTTGGTATTGGCTATAGTTGTGGTCAGTGTATTATTCACTGGGATGTTTTCCAATGTTTCTTTTACTGGTTGTAGGACTAGGTATGAGCTGATCTAGCCACCAGATACCACATGTGTTTTGTTGTTGTACCACAGCTACGCTTAGCAAATTGTGTCAGCAAAAAAACTGAAAGGGTTTAGGATTGCATAAAAAGTGCATAATCGTTGCTGATTGTTTTTTGTCCTTTCTGCAAGGTGGTAGCATCTCAGAACATAAAAATACCAGACTTTGAAGCATAATTAGGAAGGATAAATTAGGATATGCATAAAAAAAATTGAGAAATGTTCTCTTCTGCTTTGCAGAAATGGTCTGTGCTTGTTTTACTTTTAGCAGTAGGAAGCAGTTACCTCGTGTGCATTATAGTGCTAACTCGTCCCCAGTGGGTGTAATGTATTTTCGGCTTCTCATTTTTCATATTATGTGATGGTTCGTACATTGTAATGAAGTTTGGAATGACCAAGCAGGACATTTTTTAATGTGAACTGGAAAATGCCGTTTCCTGAAGCCAGTACTTCTGGTGGAAGATTAGCATGTAAAGATTGCAATAAGTAAAAATTCTTACAAGGACAAGGAGGGAAAAGCTTTATAATGAATGTGTTCACATTTAACTGTTATTTTGAAGCAGGCTTCTGTAATTCTGAGTAAGAGGAAAAGGTCAAGGCAATAGTGCTGCTTGGTGTTCTGGTATGCATAGCAATTTTTAGAGCTGGTGCATTATCTGGGCAGTGTAGGGAGTGGTTTCATCACTTTTAAGCAGTTATGATGAATGCTTTTTCAGCACTGTCTACATCTCATATACCCACAATCTTCATGTTCATTGTTTACATTTCATTGTTATATAATGCATGAGATAGTAAGGTTACCGGGTTAATTTGTAACAGTCTGCGATGGGAGCATTTTCATAATTATTTATATATGTAGCTTATGATAAGGATGTCCTTGTGCCATGACTAAAATTATTTTGGCTTTAAGACAGTATGAATATGATTTTGCATTTTAGGCTACTTACATTATTAGTAATTGCTAGTTTTTAGTTGTTTTTTTTTATGTCATCTGGCATAATTTTCGCTACTTAATGGTATTATACAAACAAGTTTATTTCAGCTCTGTCATAGATATTAGGCAACCCATCATTTATACTACCAGCTTCAGTTTTTAAGCATGCTGTAAGTTTTATTTATATCATTAGCCCTAGGCCTTCTATATTAACCTATAATTCAGAGACGTAGATACCAAACAGGAGATGTCCCAGGACAGAACCCTGTGGTACTCCACTTGTCACTGCTTTGAAGTCAGATTTGGAGTCTGTGACTTTTATAGTGTGGGTTTTGTCAGTGAGCCAGTTGGCAACCCATCTTGTGACGTAGAGATTTATACAAAGTTCAGCTGTAATTCCAGAATTTGGAATGGTGTTGAAAGTCGTGGCGAGGTTCAGATAGGCACTGTGAACCACCTTACTCTCGTCTACGGCTTCAGTGACACCCTCAAAGAAGTCGATCAGGTTCAAGAGGCATGATCTGCCTTTCACAAAGCCGAACAGGGTGTGGTACAAAGTTTGGAGGTTACCAATGTCTTTGTTTATGAGTACCATGATGATACATTCCATGGCCTTGCTGACCAGGCTCACCAGGCTAATAATTCCCAGGGTCAGTGGTGGCTCCCCCTTTGTGGGAGTGGGATAAGTGTTGCTGTGCACCATTCAGTGGGCACAAAGCCTGATGTGACGCTATGATTGAACATGGTGCTTAGGTGGGGAAGCAGTTTGTTCTGAATTTCATGTAAAATGCAGCCTGAGATGTTGTCCGGTCCCATGGATGCTGTGTTTTTGGCTTTAGAGAGTGCAGCTTTTACCTGCGTAGTTGTGATTACTGCAACCAAGCATTCTTCCTGTATAGATATGGGCCCTTTAGGGGGTGAGAGGCAGGTTAGGGTGGCACTGGACCTATCTGCCCGGATGCTGGCAATATCAGTTGGTTCTGTAATTTTCATGCTGCTGTGTATCGCTTGCATATTCCTCTGTTGTATTTGCACCAGATACTGCTAGTGTGCACTGCGGGAATAGAAAGATTAAAACATTACCCTGATATCAGAGGTGGCAGTGCAACATATTCATAGTGGCTTAACATGAGAGTAGCTCTAAGCAAGCACCATGTTAAACCTGAACAAGCACCTAGAATAATTAATTCTAGTTTATGCACTTTATCTGCATATAAATGAAAGTGTAACAAATGGACATGTATCCAGTCGGACCATCCGTCAACAATAAATTAATTGCAGCTTCCACACCTTAAGTCTGAAAATGAATTCACATACTCACATGAACAGGAGTAGCTGCATATCGATGGATAAAGGTGTATGGGCATGTCGGGTGGTTACCAAACTGCAACACTGGTATGTAATGGTGGGGATATTTGGAAGGCATGAGCAAACACACCAGTATATTACAGCCATAGCACCAATTGCACTGGAGGCTGGTCAATAGATTTAGTAAGGGATTTTGTCCGTGCACAAATATTTCAAAAGTGATTCTTTGTAGTGGCATCCATTATCCGATTCAAGGTAAATTAACCTTGATGTCTTTTATTAAAAAAATAAATAAAAACTTACTTTGTGATAAGTGACGTCTGGACACAAGAAAAAGGAAGGGGAAAATGTAGCAATGTGGTTTGCATGTACAAAGAGAAATCCAGGGGCACTGCAAAAGTTTTTCTTGCAAACCAACCAGTGGAGTAAAAACATATGTAGGCAAACACTGCATACCAACACACTTTGCACATGTAAATCTCATTTTTAACAAGGTGGAAGCATGAAGTGATACCTTAACACTTAAATTAATAAAGATCTAAACTGGTTCATAGTCTAAATGTTTTATTCTTTAGCTCCTTGGTGCAAGACCTTACAGGAGTTGCTACATAAACTGGATGTGAATGCAGTCAAGTAAGGCCATGGCTATAGTGCAGCAAAAAAATGCCCCCCCTAACAAAGGAAATGCTAGAGCAAAGATTAAATTACATGAGATAAGCACCCTGCTGAGATCTGCCAATCAATGGAATTGCCAGGTCAAATTACCCTCAGGAATTTGACAGCTAGGGAAGGTAAGTGTTACAGGGAGGGGAGAAGTAAATGGACTGGAATTCATTGTCTCACAAATTAGTGCCATTTAAACTAAATTAGAAAAAAAGGCAGCGGTAAACAGCACTTTAAGTGTGTTCTGTGACATTTGCACTGTTTCTGTTTTAAGTAGTCATTCAGCAGCAGGGAATGCTACTTACTCTGTTCTGTTTTACTCAGTACTTTATACACATGCAACATCTATGAAATGACAGGAGCTTTAGGCAAATGGAGGCCTGCATGATGTAACATTCTTGAGCCAAACAATGAATTCTGGAATACTGAACGGCAACCTGAATTATCCAAACCACGTCAATATGCTAGCTTCCATGTGGTCAGAGCCTGGAATTACATATACAAATATTTAAAATTCTGTAAATAATCCCAGAGTGCTGTTAAAGTGTAGGAAACATCATGCCATGATGAATTAAACATGTTTTTGAGTCTGTGGGTGTGGTACTCCTTTAATGCAACTCTCAAAGAAAACATATGATGCAATAATCTGCAAAATATAACATACTTTGCTGTCTAGACTAAAGCCTTCAAGTAGTACAACAGTAAAAAACACACTTGCCTTGAAAATAAGAATAAATCACTACTTAATTACAGGTGTAGTTCAACAGCTTCCAATTACACTCTGTAGTCAACACCCTAGGGGGAAAAGTATCAATTGTCAAAATGTAAATGTATCCATTACATAACAATGCTTAACTTAAAACTTCACTATCACACTGACAAACAGAACTGTGTGCAAGACAATAAGCTCTAGGCCACCATTATTCCCATGGTGAAATATATGAAAATGTACAGGCACATACCTTTATGTTTCTTATTACTGATATTCCTCACATGTTGTAACAGCTTAGGTTAAAAATATTTAATACCCATCCCCCATAAAATGTCTTACAAGGGCATATAACAGTGTTCTCGATACACTGAAATCCAGACTGTACAGGGTCACACATGTTTTGTCCAGCTGTAGCCCTCATATATATGGACCCTACCCCACAACTTGTGCGGGAGTCCACAACATCACTGGAATGATAGAAGGAATATCCAGAAAAAAAGACAGGCCAGCAGAAAAAGCAGGAGTGATGCAGAGTCAAAAATACAATATATAAAGGTTTATTTGTAAACCCAAATAACCACAGACCGGTTTCGGCAGAATATGCCTTCCTCAGTGTGTTACAGACGAATAAACAGAGGATGAAAAATACATATGCATATATATAGTATGAATTGACCAATGAGCATAAAAACTGCCCTGTCATTCATTAATATTCATGAATAAGAGTAGGGACACCAAAAACAGTGCAATTCAAAATGAATGATACTAGTAATGATAATTTCAAAAAATAAATGCAAAAACACTATACCTATTTAGATAGACCAGTTATGCTAAAATATGTATGGAACATATTAATAACATGAGAATATATTATAACAAGACAATATATTATAAATATAGCAAATAATGGAATGAATTTGATAGCCACCCTGATGTAGTCAAAGCAAAGTGCACAGAAATGTGCAGAGTGCAAAATACAGGGGAAATATTCAATATCCTGGTGTACTAGGTTAGCAAAAAATCTGATAAACATATATCATCATGATAAAAAACAACATTATAAAAATATATGTATTATGGAACCAATTGGTATATGAAGTAAGAAACATACACTGAAGTGAATGAAGTAAGAAACATACACTGGCTGACAAGAAGTAAAGTGATACCTGAGTAACGATGTTCATAGGTATATATAGTCATGGTAAGTCGGCATATGAATGTTGGTATGTTCACATGATAGGATATGTAGTGGACAACTGTGACATAAGAAAAGTTATGGAAATCAAGGTTAAAAATGATCATTGAGTCCTGGACTGAAAATAGCTCCCAAAGTAATGATCCAATATTTCTCCTTCTGATTCAGAATGCCATGCCAGCCCTGTTTATTGCTACGATCACCCACAATTCGATCAATAATCATAAACGTAAATAGTGCTTGTGGATGTTGGAGGAGGTGTTGGTACATAGCATTGGTGGTCCTTTTGTTTTTGATGTCACTGCGATGTTCATTAATCCTGCTTCTAGGTTGTCTGGAGGTTTGACCCACATAGAAGGCCCCACAGTGACACGTAGCTAAATATATAACCCAGTCACTACTGCAATTGCCAAATACCTTGCATTCAAAAACCTTGCTGGTGTTCCTGCTGGAGAACTGTTTGGATTTGGTAATCTGTTGACATGATCCACAATGACCACATGGGTGTGTGCCCAAGAGTTCGTGTCCCGTGAGGGTTAACTGTTTGTGAATAGCACCCCCACTGCCTGTATGTTTGTAGTGAGAGAGGTGTGATCCTAACGTTTTGCCCCTTTTGTATGAAAACTTGCATTCCTCGCCTAGAAGGGATCTGAGCTGGTCATTGGCGAGCAGAATATTCCAATGTCTTTTGATAGTATCACGGATGACATTATAATTCCTACCATAGGTAGTGATAAACCTAATGGTAGGTTGTGCAGTGTCAGTAGGTGGATTCTTGTAATCCAATAATTCCGTTCTCTCCGTGTTCTTGGCTCGATTTCTCACCAGATTGATGTCAACATAACGATATCCCCTGTTCATAAATCTGCGGCAAAGATCTGTACTGGCCATATGATGATCCTCCTGATTGGAACAAAGACGTTTCATATGCATAAACTGTGATAAAGGGATGTTTCTGAAGGTGTGGCGTGGGTGCATGCTAGAAGCGTATAAGATGGTGTTATATTGGGGATATTTACGAAAGACCTTCGTGGACACCGTATTGTCCAGGTTTCTGTAGACAGTCACATCCAGAAAGTTGATGGTTTGTTTGTCATAGGTAAGAGAAAATTCCAATCCCCAGATGTTACCATTAAGATATTCCACAAATTCATGTAGATATGCCACATCCGCACGCCACACCATCCAACAATCGTCCAAGTAGATGATAGAAGGAATGTCCATGATAGAAGGAATGTCAGCACTAAATAATGATAGGCATTACCTAACAACCTCTTACTGCATGACATCTGGACAAAGCTTGGCATATAAGTGGAGGTGAGAGGCTGCAACACAGGGCCATATTAGAACTATTGCTGTTATACACTGTGAAAGTTGCTGGTGTTACAGGATTGGTTGCAACATACCCTTACTCAGGAATATGAAGTCCAAAACACAAATGGATGTTGCCATGTACTGATACCAATCAACGGAGAGAATGCCACATATATGTCAGGGACAATACCTGTGAGGGGAACAGACAAAACATAACAGCCAATACTCTGGCCATCATGTGACTAGGCCCACAGTTGAGAGCTATGCAGACAGACTACATTCCATGCAAAACTAGCATGTACACACAAACACTGTAAAACTAGCAGTAGTTAATGCATATAACAGCAATACTCACATACTGTCCCTAGGTCTGGGACCTTATACAAACATGTAATTGGCCTGTGTCCACAAGTCCTGTTGTAACAGGTATTCCTACCAGCTGTCTGTAACACTGCTGCCCGCACACATGGATGTCTTCCATACAGGAAAGGTAAAGGGACAATGCCCACATGATGTAGTTATTTGTAGTAGTGGGTTGCTATGACATTGGCTATTGGAAGAACTACACAGCTGCCTGCAAGCAATTAGCAAGTGAGGAACATCAACTGGTGCAGAGGCCATTGCCTGAACTTGAGCATCAACTACAAAAGCCAAGCTTCAAGCTCTTCAAACAAGCTCGGTCCCAGTAGGAGAGAGAAAGAGAGAAAGAGAGGGAGAGAGACACAAAAAAATACATAAACAAAACCTCAAAATAAGAAATAAGAAACAAGAAGACATCCTGTACACAGAAGGAACCTGAAGATAAACCAGGTATGTGAAATATGTAAGCATGTAATTGAATGTAGTTCTTGGTCAGTAATAATGGGATAGATGATTATGAAAGATGTATATGTGCCATCAATACTTGCTGTAATAATGTCCTGCCGAACAAATGCTATGGGCATAGCCTCTGGCTCTGTCTGCAGTGGGCCATACCTGTCAACTGTGCAGATCTTCACAGAATGTCAAGATTTAGTCATCATAATGCTTGTTTTGTTCCTCCAAACATCTATATTAGTCTGGCAAATAGCTGAAGGTGGAAGTAATGAAGTCATGACAGACACATGAGTTTCAGATCCCATCACCTTCAAAACAGTCATGGTAATGTGAAATGTATCATGCTATAAACTTCATAGGTTTGTAATAGGCATATCTACGATCTGTCCCTATATATCCCCCCTAATGTTAGGCTTTGTTCACATGTGATGCTCTAAGAGGTGGATAGGTTGGGTCACAGCTGAGGAGCCTGACACACCCAGGGAAAGGATAGCTCACATATGGCAACCACTAGAGTGTCTGTCAGTCATGTCTGTGCCACTGCTAGGCCAGATAATGGGATGTTGCCATATCCATATATTACCTGTGAATATGAGTATTATACATGTTTGTATTGTAAACCTAGGATAATTATATAGGGCATGTATAGTAAAGCACTGTCACAGATGTGTGTGTTAAGCTGCATGTGATATATTGAATTAATAGCATTTATTTATATAATGTTCTTCTGGACAATGTTCACAGTTGTGACAAATATCTGTAGTCACTTACACATATACTTGTGTTATGGCAGCTATATTAATACTTTATCAAAATTGACTTCCCTATTTTGTCACCCAGTGATGTTGACCAGTGACCAGAAGTCCTGGTATAACAAGTTGAGACATATGATTGAGGTGCAAGACTGTAAATACAGTGCGCCATAATGACATAGAACACAAATGTGTATCAGGTATCACCTGAGCATTTGTATGTATGCGTATGTTCTGCTGAAGGGCACAGAAGTAATAACATGGGTTACAAGCAGTCCGGAAAATAGGATGTGCATGTTGCACATGTGTGTAATATCACTGTCACTGCATGCAACAAAATAAAATGTGTACTGCTACTGATTGTTGCATTGCCATGACACTGATATGGGTACTACAATAGGCATGCTTATCAGGTAGTAATCAGAGAAGTGTACAACTGTGTTATGAGCCACTGTCCTTGCCTACCACTAATAGCTATATCAACACCCATATACACTGGATATCAAAGTGTACACACCCCTGTTGGAATGCCAGGTCTGTGTACTGTATGGCAATGAGACCACAGAATGTCATGTCAAAATGTTTCTCACCTCAAACATGACCCATAACCTGTACAATTCTATTGAAAGAGAAACAAAGCTGTTTCATAGAAGATAAGCAACCATTTCCAAGTGAAGATGTGATATGATGTTAGAGTACAAACCAAGACAAATGGATGCTGTAGTCATCTCAGCAGATGTTTACACACCATACCAGTGTAAGGGTGTGCACACACATTAAACTGCCTTACTGTACTGAGTATTAATTCCCATATGTTTCCACAGGATAGGTTGTTATGTTCCCTATTGAAATGAGCAAGTTATAGGACAAATCACATGTGGGGATTGTGTTGACATGTGGTTTTGTGGGGTCATGTTCCAATTGCAGAAGTACCATGCATTGTAACACTTCATATCCACTGTAGCTATACAGAATCAGCAGTACCTTACTTGTACACGCATCCTCCAACATTGACAGAGTAATCCCCCTTGGTGGACAGCACCAAGACACAAAGCACATAATAGGTTGTTATAGTGGCTGTACAGGGAGACATAGGTGCAAATCATAACTTGGAAGCAAGCATATAGTTACCCAGGTGTCTTCCTGTAAGGCTGACTATGACTATAAATCAGACATATCTGAATCACAAAGGCCAATTGCAACCATGTCTACAAATATGTACGCAGTCTCAGAGCCAGTAACACAAGTCAACCTGTACTAGGGGTAAAGCACACCTCATACACACATGTCATGGATACAGTCAAGCTGCATCAAACAGCATAGGTGGGAACAATGGCACCCTTTCCACAACATTAGTTTAGGGGGATATGCACATCACGCACACTCTTGCCAGCATCAGTGGTGAGCATGGATATAATGCCGACTGATGGCACCAACAGCAAGTCTCCATGGGCCATGAGAACATCACAGTTTGCCTCCTACATGAACACAGGCATGTGCTCACAGTTCCATCACACACTACAGTCAAACACACACATGCCACCATCCACACACCATCCACATGGAAGATGGCCACTGTCATCCCTCTACACAGAAATGAATGGTGAATAGTGGATTATGCCATTAAGTGTCCAACATTGGGGGAACTGGACAGGTCAGGGCCAGGAGTGTAATGCAAGATGTCAAAGCCATGATAGCTTACAGTGTTATGGTATAGTCTGGATTATTTGCAAGTAATATCCACAGTTGATATGCACATGGACAACCATATGAGGTCCTGTGACCTTTTTTCCTGTTTATGTCTTCCAAGTACAATGTCCCAGGAACATCTGCCCACATTCACAAACCTGGAAAATGCGGCAATCATCCAGTACATAATTTGCCATGCATACATTTAACACACCTACCAATAATGCATGCTGTACATGTTCACTTATTGTTGGTGTTAACTGCATTGCATCACAGTGGTCACAATGGTGGCATATCTGAAGGGTATGTAAGAGTCCTGCAGTATACCTAACAATCTGTCAGTGCAAGATATGTGGACAGAGATGAACATAATGGTGGGACAAATGGTCTACAGTAGGGACATGTCTGAAACATTACCCTTATACAGTGGCTACAACAGTGTATGCACGACTATTACAATGGCCACTGTTCCTGATATAAATAACGGCAAATCCCAATATCACATTCCACACCTTTTAGAACCTGTAATGTGATCCTAACATGAGCAATGAATGTGTAATATGGAATCATATGTTAGGACAACAAATATGGGGAATTCATACCTTAACAAACACTGGAAGCATATGTGTGCACACATTCCAAATAACATATTGTGGAAGCAGCTTGTGAAGTACTGACAGCATTCACTCTTTTTGAGTACACACCTTCCATCAATTACAGGGCCTCAATGTCACACCAAGTCATGGTCTGCTGTCCAAGAAGTATGTCCATGACATTTGCTCGCTCACCTGCAACAGATGCAGCCATGCCTTGCACACATCTTACAAACCATGAAATGGATCCCATATCTGAAAGGTAGCACTCAGGAGTGAGAAAATTAGCCTTACTTCACCACTGCATATACCATGGCAAACAGCACAGACAGTCATGCATGTGTGTATGAAGTATGGGGCAACACTGATGTAGACAATAAACAGATGCCCATCCAAAAATTATGCCAAAACATGTTGCAAAATGGTCATGGAGGCTTCCGAGAAACATGCAGCCACACTGAGGGACTTGCAGGAATGTCTAGCAAGTACTGCCTGTGCAGTACCTGTGTCGACAATTGCCTGGATTCTGCATAAGTGTGGCCTATGGGTTAGGGTAATCAGATGAAAGAGTTGTCCCACATGATACATCATCCAGGGCTCTCTACAGATAGCATAAAGTATAACATCAAATCACCCAAAGGCATGCGTTGCAATGTGTAATAGTGTCATGAGACCAAGACTCAAACTGACAGACAGTATTCATAAAGATACGTGTAGTGCACAAGCAACACCTTATTCCACCTCAGGGCCACCATCCTCAATATTTAGCTTGCTGGTGCCAGTGTACACCTTTAGGTTTGCTGTGCATTAGCTAGAACTCGGCCGGTACACATGGTGTTTGGAATTTGAAACATTGCAAAATAACACTCATGTGTGTGCCCCATAGTTGTCAAGCATCTGCAATAAGTCGGAGGATGGGAGGGGTGTCAGCTTGAAACACAACAGTGAACTGAAGCATACATCCAAAGCTTGCTAAGAATGGCTGTATCTGAACACAGTGAAGGTTATGAATTGTGCCAGACATAACCCTGACTCTACAAAGCCACTGTGTGACCTCAAAGGTCTGTGCTCATGAGCTGACCTTGCAATCTGTCAGAGTTTGGGGACATTTGTAGGGCAGAGTGACCAAATAATGGCAAGAGAAAATGGCCCATGCTAGTATACCCCTTCCAGGAATGCTGACTGCTGTAGTTCACTTGACAGGTGTTTCAACAAACCAATGTGTGCACACTTATGCAAACCACATATTGTATGCATCTCATTTAGCATCTGTACGACTAACACATTTGTTTGACAGGTCATATGTCACATATCAGGTGTGTGTAATGTTAACAAATGCAGTACTGTGGCCCCATTGCATATCATAGAAGAGGCTGGCATGTCAACAAGGGTGTGTACACTCCTCATATCCATATTAAGCTTTGAAGGTTGTCAGTGTAACCAGATTTTATTGCACATACATGCACTGCTGATGATGAGATCTGCAAATCAAAGGACAGGCATTAATTACTGACATCAGTCCTCATATCATCCTAGGTATGTGTCAGACAAACACATAGGGGCTGCAAGCAACAGAGCAAACATAACTGCCACACATATACACATTCAGAAATGGTGTGTACACTTGTGAGGTATGATGCACAGTACATGCCAGTGTGCTGTACAGGTGCACAGCAATACTGTGTACATGGGTGCAGTGTGTTACAGGGGAAGGGGCATCACCTACTAACACAACTCATGCATCACAGAGATGTATAATGTTGGTAACAAGGAGTGAGTATAGCTGCAGTGCATGCTGTTGAGTGCATATGTCATGCATGTTGACTGTTGGGTACCGAGAGGTCTGTGTAATATCTTTGTGCCACCTCACCTGTAAGTGTGTGTGTGTGTGTGTGTGTGTGTGTGTGTGTGTGTGTGTGTGTGTGTGTGTGTGTGTAGAAGTAAACCATAACTTCTTGTCTGTCCCTCACAGGTGGCGAAGTGGGCCAGGGTTCCTCCTGCAGGCAAACTGATATTAGTGTCTATACAGACTCTAACAATGATGATTGCCATAGTAAGGCACAGGCAGGGTTGTCAGGGGCTTAATCTGTGCCATTGGTTGACAACCCACTTTTATCCACCCCATCCTTGTACACAGTCACAATGCCCATACATAACCCATCACCACTGGACATAGATGAGGGACAGTTGGCAGGTGGTGGCATGGGACAGAGGACAGGAAAGTGCGGTGACTGTGGCAAGTGTGTCTGTACACAGCAGCCATAGCTGGATGACCAGCGAGGTACCATGCTGTACATCTGTACAGGGGTGCTTGTAGGAGGGCTGCTGGCCATCATGCCTCTGGCAGACGTGCCACAGCAGGTATCACCAGGCACATGTTTTTGGCCATTATGGAGGCACAGGCATGTATGGAACATTACACTAGAGATAGTTTGAGGCTCCAGAGGGCTACTCTTCCTGCTATATGTGACAACATCCGTGATCTTGCAGGTGCCCACTGTTATTTTGCAGAGGTCATGCATAGACGGCCGGGCGAGATAGTGTGAATTCTTGACCGTGTGGTGTCTGTGGTAGAGAATGTGGTGAGAGTAGGGCATCAGCCACATGGACGTAGGTCAGCAACACCAAAAGGTGGAGGTCTACATGGATATGCAACAACTCACAGCTGCTCCTATAGTGGCAGTACCAGCACCAGCACTGCAGGGGGGTGCTGTCCACACCACAATGCAGCAGGCCACGTGCATGTGGTCCTGGCCAGTCCCAACAGGGATCCAGATCCAGCGGACCAGTGTCACCATTTGGGGAGAGTACCATATCTGGGCTTCTGTCTGGCAGTACCCATGGAACCCCTGGCAGGCACAGTTCCTGTGTCCATGGCTGGACACGGTGAACTGTACACCTTGCCATGTATGGTCTGCAGCTGTCCAACAAGCTCCTGTATAGGGCGGCCACATGGCAGAAATTGTGTATGCATACACACACACATCACCAACACAGCTAGGGCTCCTCCATACCTACACACACCATGGCTGCACAGCCCATTTAATAAAGAACCCCTTAACCCACACACATGATACCAACCAAATGGCTCAGCCCAGGCTTCTGGCAAACCCACAACATATCCTGTGCATATGATGATAGCTGTGCCATATCCCTGTCATTCATATAATTGATGCAGGGATATAATATATGGATCTGATGCACAGGGTGAATGTACTAATGTTAAGCAATGTAATTTTGTTTAACGGGTTTTCAGCTGGAATGATTATTGCATCAGGGTGTGTAGCTGTCTAGCCATGATACATTATAGCTGTTATTAACACTGACTGATTGTGGTCCCCATAATGCATTCTGTTTGTGTTCTAGGTGTCTATGTGTCAGCAGGATGTTGGTCTGCTGTCGTTTCCTACAATAGGTGTGACACTGTGGTGACAAATTGACTGTGTCATGTCCCAGGTATAGCTGAACACAAGTAACAGGTCTGTATAACAGTTACTGCATGTGCCACATGGCTGATAGGTCTGAGGGGTGTATACAGGTGAGTGCATGGTGGCTGATGTAAGCAGCTCTTTTACAGTGGACAATGGTAAGTGTACTGGGTGGCACACACCACATGTTTGTGAATAACACACACACAGAAGCATTGGTGTTGATGCAATACACAGAGAATACTGTTCACATGGATGTGCTTCATTTTGCAGTGAACTCATTTTGGCCTTTGTAATTCCACCAAGACCAAATTGCCAAAATATCACATCAGAAAATAATCAGTCCACCAGTTTAATGTCATTGACAATGGTACTGACAGGGTATATGTCCTCTTCCCCAATGCAGTGCAATCCTGGATTTGGTAAACATAGGTGTGCTGGTGTGGGTGGCACAGCCACCCACTTTGGAGGGTGTGGAGTGGTGTAGAACCACACATAGTGTGAGTAACAACAACTTAACCCATTAACATAAACTGGATAGTATAACAGCACACATAGCAGTGGGATACGCATAACAATAACCCCAATGTGGGTGGCTGTGCCCACAACCACACCCATGTATATATACCAACTCCAGTATCGCTGTACAGCTGTACAGTGGGGAAGAAGGCATTTACACATTCACTACTAGTTTTGATGGAATGTATTTCCACAAGATGATTGCTTTGAAATGTTACCTTTTGCCACTTAGTTCTCGGACATATAATCTCATGGGGCATGTATTTTCTGCAAACTGAAGTAGATCCCTTCACATGCACACACACTTACTTGGCAACACTGAGAGTAGAACCCCTATCTACGTACTTATTGCTACTAATGTGTTTGGCCTTAATTACACACACACAGTGCTTTTAGGGTGAGGTGTGTCCCGAGTTTCCTGTTAAGTGAAGAACATCACCAGGCCTTGTACAGTATGGTAATGGGGGATGTACTCAGTGTTAATGAACAATACATAGTATGACATATTGTCATATACACATTGACAAACATATACAGTCATAGACACATTTAACAGACCTGGGTTTAGCAGTGCTAACTACCTTGTCAGTGAGTCCATACTGAAACAAAGCATTTGCACACAGCAGATATATCATTGGGCTGGATTGTGTAATCTGTAGCTTGTATGGTTGATGGTGACAGCGGTCCTCATACAGTGGACCTTGGGACATGTACTGGGGAACCATAGTGCAATGACAGTATACCCAGCACCCACACCCCACATTGGAAATTGTACTCACTGAAACCCATGATAATGCTCTGACATGCCCACAATTACACATTGACAAGGACTGCAATATAAACTATTGTCTATCTAATCAATGCTACTGTAGGGATATGCATTTATTGCACATGCCACAGGGATAGTAGGGTGAGGGTTTGTCATATCTCTCCTAATGTCAGCAACATCACCATCCCTTATAATAAATGGCAAGGTTTATTGTATTTGGAGAATGTGGCCTCAGAATGCTGTCTCCTACAAATACACACACTCACACACAATTTCCTACACACACACACACACACACACACACACACACACACACACACACACACACACACACACACACACACACACACTCTTTTGCCAGGACTCAGAGGGTAACCCACACCTATCTACCCATTTGTAGAACAGTGTTAAGCTGGTACTGCAAGCTCCAGGTAGCCCATAGGGTGAAGAGTGTAACAAGGTACATTTAATGTCAATCACAGCAGCAGCCATTTCTAAGTATAGCAATGGGGGTGTAGTGGGTGAGAATGCACTCAGAGTATTTTCAACTACAAGTTTACAAACACACAGACACTGTTATTCTCATTAATGCACACTGACACATTTGTCAGTACTGAGGTCCATAGGTGCAGGTGTTCCTAGGTTTCTACCAGGCTAATGTCCATGGAGAGATGAGAAGAATAGGGCATGTGGGTACACTGGTATCATGACACCTGAGATTTGTCAGCAGGCCATCTATCAACTGATGCCACTTGAGTGATCCCCAGGGTGACAGTTAAAATTCAACATCCAATCATCTAGTTTTCTCTTGCAGAGTGCCGGTGAGGTGCTCCAACTGACATGTATGCAACATGTATTACATAACATGGCCGGTATCTGGGTTATAGACCTATACCCAAGCATGATCTGTTGACTGTGGTAGTCTGGTTGAGGTATCTATGGCATGTGGTGCATACAGGGTGGGGTTTCCTAACTGTGGCATTCATAACACAGCTGGGCAGACATGTCAGTGTCAGTAAATCAGAGATTGCCTGTAAGCTGCCAAGATAGATACCTGACATCTGCACATCTGTATAGAGGACAGAAAGAAATTAACTAGCCAACATGTTATGCATTAGGATGAATGGTTTGACAGATAGACGTCTGACACTGATAGGTATGCCATCACTGCATGACAGCAGTCCTCAATGATATCTCCTAAACACATAGTAGTCTACAGTAAATATCAACATATCAAATCAATATCCAATAGGAGATACTTAAAAACATACAGCTCACACACCAATACACGATAGTCAGTACTCAGAGTCCAGCTTCGCATGTAGGGGTGTATGCTTCCAGTACTACAATCTGCAATCTACTTTTACTTGGAAAAGCACTGTTAAAAGTAGTAACGTAATGATACAATACACGTAAGTGTGAATGAATATAATCTGGGATACTACCCAAGTATGAAACACATGCAAAGAGAAAAGCTTGTGGTACTAGCAATGTTTATCCAGGGCTCCCATACAGTATACTCACACCCCTTGCTACTGTAATGACAGCACATAAAAGCATGTTATGTACAGGGAATTAAATACACTTATTAAAGATGTCATTACCCTGCTTTTTATCAGACTGGAATGCGATCACTGGATACCAGGACTGAGCTATGCTTAGCAGGTGTAAGCATTTCTTAAATGTAAATGCTAAGCAGATTTGTGTACTGGTAAGCGAAGCCTACATGGTGTAAGAGTCTTTTTGTTTAACCGTACGTTTTTTCAAATATATCATTGAGTACACATACTGAATAGTAGTGAACAACTGCATTGACTACTATAATTGTTTACTACTTGTTAGTGAAAATAGTGTTGAATTAGTCATGTTTTTATATCAAAATATACACATATCAGATAAATATGGTGGGATACATCTGAAAAGGTATATACAACACTCATGTTTACACATAAGGATATGTATATATACATATATATATATATATATATATATATATATATATATATATATATATATATATATATCAACAAACCATGATGCTTTGCCAGAGATGGTCTGCACCTGTCACCCCTGGGATTCAGGTTACTGGCTAAAGCTCTTGCCACCCCTATAGTGCCTTTTTTAGGCAAGGTTCAAACGATAAAACCACCACCGTAACAGATACAAGCATGCAAAATCTGAAGGTAATGCTACTCAATGCTAGAAGTCTAAACCTCAAAATGCACTCTTTCAAGGCACTCCGAAAAATGGAGAACATCGATATCTGTGCAGTAACTGAGACCTGGTTCAAGGCTCCAGAGAGCACCCCTGCAATACCAGGCTACAATTCTTACCACACTTTTCGGCCACAAAACCAAGACTGAAACACTAAAGGTGGAGGAGTGTCCATATTCACCAAGGATATTCACACCTCCAGGCTAGTTTCCCAACACAATGCATCTGAAATTCTCCAGGTGCAACTAACACTAGGTAAGACTGCAATCCAAATTGTAGCTTGCTACAGATCCCCCGCCATACCCCAAGATTCTCACTACACCTTTCTAAACATGCTGGAAAATATTAAGATACAACCAAACACACTAATACTGGGTGATGTCAACTACCCTGCCATTAATTGGGAAAACTACTCAGGTACCAACTCCTTTTCCCAGTAGTTCTTGGAATTCATAAATTCCAACGCCCTGGATAACTAATCCATTGTCCCACCAGGGGCTCCAATATCCTAGACCTGATCATTACCAACATGGGAGATAGATGCTCCACACCAGTGGTCACCCCCTAATTGGTCAAGTCTGACCATAAGCAAATCACCCTTAACATCCACATCCCACCCCCACCCCCCAGTAAGGAAACCTCCTTAAAAAACTTTTCCAAAGCCAACTTCAAGCTACTGAAGTCAGAAGTGACAAACTTCACAACACCTACGCAGACGGGATCTGGAAGTTCGACTGCAGAATCCTACACTAAGGCACTGTACGAGCACATCCACTCGTGCAGGAATCGTGCCGTCCCAAATAGAACCAAGATGATCTTCTCCAAAAAAAGGAAGCCAATCTGGTGGTCCCCTGCTATAAGCAAACTATACAACAGAAGGAAGAAACTGTTGCAAAAAAGAGGAAAATCCCAGGATGCAAAAAACTCCTTCACCAGCTTCAATAAGAAGCTGAGATCTCTCATAAAATCCTCAAAAGCTAGTTACAAAAATAAAATTGCCAAAGATTCCAAAGACAACACCAAGGCATTCTATAGTTATGTCAAGAATCTAAATGGCAAAGCTCAGATCTGCTCTGAGCTACAACAGAATAGTATTAAATATACTGATCCCAAGGATATTGCCAATATCCTGGCAGATCGATTTAGTGCCAACTTCACCCCCCTCTCACCCCCTAAAGGGCCCATCTCAATACCAAAAGATTGCAAAATTCCGATAATCATGGCCACACAGGTAGAAACCGCACTCTCCAAAGCTAAGAATACAGCATCCATGGGAGCAGATAACATCCCAGGCTGTGTACTATATAAACTACAAAATGAACTGGCACCTCACTTAAGTGTCATGTTTAATCATAGCCTCACTTAAGGCTTCATGCCCACTGAGTGGTGCACAGCTACAGTTATCCCGCTCCACAAGGGATGATCTGCCTTGGATCCTGGGAACTACCGTCCCATCAGTCTGACAAGCCTGATCTGCAAGGGCATGGAACGCATTATCATGGAACTTATAAACAAAGACATTGGCAACCTTCAAACACTGGACCCCACCCAGTTTGGGTTTGTGAAGGGCCGATCTTGTCTCCTAAATCTTATTGACCTCTTCGGATCAGTCTCCAGAGCTGTGGACGAGGGTAAGGCAGTCCACACAGCCTATCTGGACCTCGCCAATGCCTTCAACACCATCCCCCACTCTGGAATCATAGATAAACTTACTAATCTGGGCATAAATCCCTACGTCATTCGATGGGTTGCCAACTGGCTTACTGACAGAACCCAGACTGTAAAAGTAGCCGACTCCAAATCCAGCTCTAGACAAGTGACAAGTGGAGTACCTCAGGGTTCAGTCCTGGGACCACTCTTGTTTGGCATCTACTTCTCTGAAGTACAGGCCAACAGTAAGGGACTCTGGCTAACAAAATTTGCAGATGACTGCAAACTGGGAGCCATTATTGAATCCCCAAATGATGTGGATATTCTACAAAAGGGCCTTACAGAAACAGTTGCCTGGTGCCAGAGCCATGGGCTCAAGCTTAATGCCAAGAAATGTATAGTTATCCCCTTTGGAAAAAAACATGTACCCATGAATTACCACATAGGTTGCAGGACACTAAACATTGAAAGTGTGATGAGAGACTTAGGGACACAGGTGGACAGTGGTCTCACTTTCGATAACCACATCGCCACAACAGTCAGGAAATCCTTCTATGTGGCACACCTCATCACTAAGGGCTTTTCATCCAGAAAAAAGTAGGTCATTGTCCCACTGTACTCATCCCTCATTAGACCCATTATATAGTGTAATGCCCTATTTGGTATGTACCTCACAAGATATCTGCAACAGCTGGAAAGGCCATAGAAATACCTCACTAAAAGAATCACAGGCCTAAAGTAGACGCCATATGCTGTCCATCTAAAAAAACTCCAGCTATACTCTGTGGCATATCGTCTACTCAGAGGCGATCTCTGCTTAACATACAAGGCCATGTCAAACCCTGAGCTGTTGGACATGCTCCACTTAAAGAAATCCCAATCCCTCAGAGCCACACGCTCCAGGGATCTAAACCTTGTCATCACAATGAACAAAACATGCTGGAGGGATAGGTTCCTGACACAGAGACTCCCCATGCTCTGGAATAGACTGACATACATGTCAAGCAGAGCACCTCATTGGCCCTCTTCAAAAGGAACCTTTATGATTGGATGGGAGATAGGAAATTTACCCCGGGGATCAAGTCAGTCGCCCTGCTAGACAGGGGCCCAAAGAAGTAAATATTGTGGGAAAAAATATCCAGGGAATTGTTATGGCTAGGCTTGCATATGCCTTAGGGCCGATAGCCTAGTACCAACCTATTAACCTATATATATATATATATATATATATATATATACAAATGTAGACGTGTATACATGTACATACACACATATATATTTATATATCTATTCATATATATATATATATATATATATATATATATATATTTTATATATATATATATATATTTTATATATATATATATATATATATATATATATATATATATATATATATATATATATATATATCTTTTATAAATATATATATATATATATATATATATATATATGTCTGTGTGTGTGTGTCTGTATATATATTACATATGCTCATAACATGTAGTGGCGTCATACCACAGCAACATAACTCACAACCTCTTACTGCACGGGAATGTAATGCAAGTATTGCAGTTATAAATGTAGAATGTTGCTACAGTAATAGGGGTTGTGTCAACAGACATGTTGTGTAGGAAGGCTCTTCTGAAACTGACATGTACGCCTTCAGTTACTGACAAACATCATAAAACCATCATAGTGAAGTACCACACAAACCAGAGTAATGATCCTGTGCAATACAGCAGAAATATGACCAATAAATGTGGACAGTCTGAAACAATCTGGTCAGTCCAGAGGTATACACAGAACTCCTTAGTGCAAGATGTGTGGATCAAGCCTGACAAAGGGAATGTTTATAGCCATGAAAATGGGGATATATCACAAATACTGGAGTAGATTAGCGCACACAGTTGATGCATTCACCCCCTCCTGTCTGTCCTAACACATATTAACTGGAGGAGCAGATGTCCTAAGCCCACATACTTCTTACTAGTTAGTGACATACATCTTCACAGCATCCCACTGCTTTTTCACAAATACACAACACATATGGTGGCCAGGCAACAGTACATCTGACAAATATCTGGACATAACATCACACTAGGTTAATACACTGAGCTGCTAGGCATGTCACCAAGCACTGTGTAAACTACAGGCAGACTGCTACAACACTAACACAAGTTTCCTATGGGGGAATACACATGTAATTGCAAATATAGTAGGCACTACAGGCATGTAACAGCATGGAGTAACAGACACCAATGTAAAAGTGCATACCCACAACCAGTCTCAACACAGTCACAGTCACATTATGGTAAGCCTAATTAATAGTACAGTATATGGACTGTGTGAACAAAACCATCCTAATATTGCCACTCACACACTAACCCTACATATACTGACCCAATTCAAAGTGTAGTCTGATGCCTGACTATGGTAGGGGACATGTCTCAGTCTGGTCCTACAAACATGTATGCTGCTAGGGTACCAGAAACTGGAGCAGCATGCAACATCAGATAGAAAAGGACCAAGAACACTGACATCCACCACAGTCTTTACACAGGCCAAGTAACATATTCACAATACACACTCTATCAACAATCACCATAAGTGCACAGACTTCACTACTGTACAGACTGCAACAGAATGTCTAGGTTTTGTCTTCAAATATAAGGCCTACTATACAATGTCTAGCAGTCTGATATCTCACTGGCTTGTTATCAGGTATGAGGTCAGTAAATAATGATATATTGTACATATGCACCTCTTACTGCATGACATATGGACAAAGGGTGACAGACTTGGGGGACAGAGGCACAAACACAGGGCCAATATTGACATATTGCTGTGATAAACTGAGAAGATGGCTGGTGTAACAGGGTTTGTTGTGACATATCTCTTCTGAGGGATATGAAGTCAGTAACACAAATGGATGTCACCATTTACTGACTGCAATCATCAGAGTATGCTACTGCATTTTTAAAGACAGAAAATGTGTGACTAACACACCACATCTAAGACTCCAAACTCTGGCCAGTCTGCAGATAGCCCTACAGGTGAGAGTTTCCTCAACCACATAACACTGTCATGCCAGACTTTAAATCATGCAGAACAGCTATATCCATACAAAACCTGTTAAACCAACATTACTTCAAATGTAGAACAGCAATACTTACATTCTGTCTCCATGTCTGGAAAATCCCTCTCCTGTTTGTTGGCCTGTCTCCACAGTGTTTGTTGTAAGAGGTATTTCCAACTACCCTCTGTGATGCTGATGTCAGCCACCCACATGAAGTCCTGCTCACAGTGAAGGAAAAGGGGCAACACCGACATGAAGTGCTTAGTTATGGGAGTGTGTTTCCATGAAATTGGGTATAGGAATGATACCACAGCTGTTCCACATGCAATAAGCAAGTGGAGGACTCCAATTCATTCAGGCGCCATCAGCTGATCATGAGCATTACCTACAAAAGTGAAGCTGCTGCCTATGCAAAACAGATGTATTTTTCCACATCTACCAGAGAGGGAGAGAGACAGAGACACAGAGAAAGTAAGAAAGGAAGAGAGAAAGAGCCAAGCGTGTTTGCGTATGATCCGTGGGTGGAGAGTGGTATCTGGGTATTATAACTATTACTATTCTATACTATCACATAGTTATTGCACATGGCAGTATACATTTATGGCTGTGGATTGTCTACAACAGCCTCTACTGTGTTTGAAAACTGTTGGCCTTGTAGTGTGGACATTGGGACATATAGGTCCTCAATATAATAATGTAGCAAAACCCACACTGCAATGGATCCTGTCATAACACAATCACCCCTATACCCACACAGGATACTGATGACACACACACACACACACACACACACACACACACACACACACACACACACACACACACGCACACATGCACACACACACACACACACACACACACACACACACACACACACACACACACACACACACACACACACCAGTACTGAGTTTCACACCCCTATGTGAATATGTATTGCTATTACAGTGTTACAGTTATCGCATGCGCCACAGAGCTTACATGTTAGCTGTCCAAAGGTATCTTTGAAGGTGAGTGACATCAGCAGCAATGCTAAAGGAGGGGTAAGGGAAGAGATTTTAACAAAGACACAAACACACACCTACACACACACACACTGTCTCACACAAATACACACGTTATCACAGTTACCAGGACCAGGATTAGAACTCCTACCCAACTAGTTTGCTACACTATAATATCACACAGTTATCGCAAGCACCACAGGGCTTACAGGGCTGAAACTTGGCCAAAGAGTTATTTCTAGGTGACTGACATCATCAGGCATACTAAAGTAGGGCAATGGGCAGTGTAGTGAGTGTGAATGGCCTCAAAATCCTTCATCTCTATACACACACACACACACACACACACACACACACACACACACACACACACACACACACACACACACACACACACACACACACACACACACACACACACACACACACGCACACGGACATTTGCCAGTACTGAGATCCATAGGTTCATTGCTTCACAGGTGTGTATTAGGTGTATTGGCCTGAAGGCTCTACAAGGCTAGCCCAAGGGAATACCTTGACATCACTCCACATGACAATAGTCCCCAGTGTGGCTCAGGGGTGTAGTCCCTGGAGTGGTCCCCAGGGGTGGGTATTGTATTCACCATCCACTCATCTGGGTTTCTATTGTGGTTGGCCAGTGATGTGCACTGCTTCCCATGTATGTGATCTATATTCCATAACATGGACAGTATCTGGGTTGTGCACGTCCCACATGCATGTTCTTTGACATGTGGAAGCATACTTGAGGTCTCTGGGGCATGTTGTGCAGACAGATTGTTATCTTCTGATGTAGCATTCCTGACCTCCTTGGTGAGACCTGGCTATGTAAGTGAGGTCGTTATTGCACCAAGATTGACAGCATAATATGGGTATTCAGTGGAGTTAGTGACATCTGTCCATACAGGGCATGTATATAAGGCATGGTATTCCCTTTGTGGGGTACGATTGCAGACTCTAGGGTTGTTGCAGGCGTCCAGTGGGGAACATGGCAAAAGGGTCACTGTACACATTTATTTGGCTACTGAGGGGATGGAACAGGGTGCCATGTCCTTTTAATTGCTGGATAACACACAGTCAGGAGATGTAACACATCAAAGTACTTTCTGATGTCAGTGGCACTGTTGTGGTCAACAGGCATGTAGTCCACTACTATAACACCGTGGTTACTATCTGAGAGGCAATATGCAGGGAACTGCCAATATAGTGGTTGTTGTCTAGCCTAGTGTATTTGTGTATGATACATGGGTGGAGAGCGTTCTCTGTGTAATAGAAGGGTTGCCTATATTGTTCACCAATCTATACTGTCACATGTAGGGCTGTGGATTGTTTACACCAACCTCTCTGGTGTTTGACATCTGTTGGCCTTGTAATGTGGGCATTTTGACACACACACACACACACACACACACACACACACACACACACACACACACACACACACACACACACTTGCCAGTACTGAGAATCAAACCCCTACCTAGCTATGTATTGCTATTACAGTGTACCGTATTTATTGTGTGCACCACAGAGCTTATAGGATGGATGTTATTCCAAGGTACGTCTAAGGTAAGGAACATCATCAGCCCTTGTAAATACTGGCATTGGGTGATGTAATGGGTGAGAGATCCCAAAAATAATTTTACCCTACAAACACATTTACATTTGCAAGGGTGAGGTTCAAACCTCTATCCAACAATCTTTTCAGACCATTATGTTGCACATTAACCACATGCACTACTGACCTTACATAGGGTTGGCAACAGGTACTTCTAAGGTGGATGATATCTGTAGGACTGCTAAATTTAGGCACTGAGATGTGCACTGGGTGTAACTGGGACCAAAATCTTTGATGTACAGACATACATATGTACACTCACAAACACTTGCCACGGATGAGATTCAAACCCATAAATATGTAATTAGTGCTACTGCAGTGTTCTGCATTTATGGCACATGCCATGGAACGTACATGTTGAGCTGTGCCAAGGTATCTTTGAAGGTGAGTAACATCAGCAGTAGTGCTAAAGGAGGGGTAAGGGGAGAGTAGTAAGTGTGAATGTCCATAAAATCAGGTATCATCAAGGGCACACACACTCTCTCACAGTTTCATATGTGCAATGCCTGGGACTAGAACTCCTACCTAATTAGTTTGCTACACTACAGTATTACACAGTTATCACAAGCACCGTGGAGCTTATATGTTGTAGAGCTGTCCAAAGCTATCTTTGAAGGTGACTAACATCAGCAGCAGTGCTAAAGGTGGGGTAAGGGGAGACTAGTAAATGTGAATGTCCATAAAAATCAGGTATCATTAAAGACACATGCACTCTCTCACACAAACACACACAGTTTCACAGTTGCCATGTCTAGGATTAGAACTCCTACCTAACTAGTTTTCTGCACTACAGTATTACACACATATCACAAGCACCATTCAGCTTATAGGGCTGAGATTTGGCCAGAGGGTTATTTCAAGGTGACTAACATCAGCAGGCATGCTAACATGTGCAATGAGAAGTGCAGTGTGTGTGTTAATGGGCCACAAATCATTCCTCTGGAAACACACACACACACACACACACACACACACACACACACACACACACACACACACACACACACACACACACACACACACACACACATCAGCACATCATGTGATATTGGCTAATTGGATGTGTGGTGGGTGGGACAGGCCTTATAATGGAAATCTCTCTGTCACTGTCTGTCTCTCTCTTCCCTACATCTGTGTGTGTGTTTGTTTGACATATTATAGTGTGTTGGCCTTGGATATGTGTGAATATTCCTATCCAATGTGTGTGCAAAGCATGAATGGCATACAATGTGGTGTGTGTGTGCACAGAAATCTGTGACTGACAGATATGTATAGTCCACTGTGTTGTCAGACATGGGCTTCATTTCTCTAAGTGTAGGAGCTTGCCCAGTATGACCTTCTGTATTGAGTGTGTGAATCCATTCCAGGTAGGGTTGTACTCCAGTCCAGGGTTGGTGTTCTACACCTACAGCTAGCAACCTGTTTTGCAGGATATCTGTAGATAGGTTGACAATATGGAGTCAGAATGGACGACAGATTGTGGGATGCTGTAACTATTGCTGTCTATGCTGCTTGTGTTACATGGTTGGTGCTAGCAGAAATATTCTGACATATGTACTGTTTTACACTGTGATGTATTATGTCATCAGCTACTGACAGATATATTTGTTTGCTCACAGTTATTTTCTGGGAAATACACAATGAATGAAGCTGTGTCCAGTATTGTGGTCTGCAGCTTACAGATTCTTGCACACTCATGCCATTCTGGAGGGGTAGCTGCAGAGTGCAGACACTTGCTGATGGGTCTGTGTAAATGATCCAGCACCTTGGTACTATGGTGGATGAGGATCCTCTTCTTGTACATATATCGACGTACCAGAATGCCCATATCCTGCTGTGGTCATACCTCTCAGCTGTACAGATTCACCCAGGTTACCTAGAGGCAGGGCTCATATATCTGGTCAGTTCCCCTTCAAATTGTGATTTATAAGCAGGTTTGTCATGACCCATTACTGGGGTTGCAGGCAGGGGTAGTATGGACACACATCAGAGTTTCAGACTTCACACACTCCATGACACCCATGCTGCTACACCCCCCACTCTGTTATTCTACCCTCTTCCTAACATTATGTAAGTTGTATCTGAGAAGTATCCCTATAGTTGGCCCTTCATCCCAGCAGTATTTAGGGGTTGGTACACAGTTCATGCAGTAGGACATGGTGGGCATGCTACTGGGATTTGCCAACATGGCCTTGCATTTGTGTTCTGTTGACTGTGTTATGTTGTTAGTTGGGACCCCATGAGATACCATACACTGGCACTATGGGTGAGGCACAGGCCTTTAACAGAGGACTGTAGGCCATTTGCTGTAGCAGGCTAGTGCATTCTGTCACTCCTACATTTCTAGGCTGTAAGCCAGTGGATTCCCCTTGGGTGACAGGGTAAGTGTGCAAGGTGTTAATGGAAATAGTTCCTGTCCATATTAATCCATTGGTCTGGATGCTGGCAGGGTGCTGCTTAGAGCTAGGGAGACACCTGCATGGGACACCTCTTCAGCATGCTGCATTCCATGGCTATTCCCATACAGATGTGGGGGTCATACTGTACTCATTCCCAACAGCAAGAATATGACCTGTGATAAACCTGTGGCTGATGGCGGGGTGTACTGAGTGCAAGTGTGATATGGAAGCTACTTGCAGCTGACTCACAGATATACATGGGACATTCCCCTTATGATGCCTTGTGCGGGGACATAGGCAGTCTCTCATTATTTCATAACTGTGCCTTTTGTGGTCTGCCAGTGATTGGCCAAAATACATCAGTATTCCATGCTATACAGACAACTAATGTGCTGCTAACCTGTATGTACAATTCTAAAGTTGTGTGCAGTTGACAATTACATTTTATGTACTCTGTCTAGGATACTTCCACCTGTGTACTGTATGTATGTCTGGGCCCACATTCATGGCATATCCATCTTTCAGATGGTGACAGATATTGACATGTGGACAGTGAGTATGGACGACTGCTGACATGGGTATTGCTGAGACACATTGTGGTTGGCACTGCAGTTGTTGGAACATGGCCCTGTCATCCACAGTATTACCCATAGGCCACTGAGACACAACCCTCCATGCCTCCATACTGACCACTATCTGACAATATTGAACACACAACAACCTAACACAGAGACCCCCTCATATTGTACACATGCAACAATCTATCCTGTAGATTGGGCCAGCTCGGGTAATCTGTGTTCCACTGTTATTACACCTCACACTTGCACTTTACTGCATTTCTATGTAGGATTGTGGGGGAGGGGCACACTTGACGACTTTAAACATTTGCTTTGACTGTACTGGTATTTCAGGTACTCTGTTGGCTTCCATTTCATTTTGTATTCTAACCTACCATGCAGACTGGAGGCACATCAGTAGACTACAGATCTTAGGTTTTATTGACCTACATTTCAGTTTCAGACTTTTACCCTTCAGAACTAACATACAAGTGTCAGACCTGTTGTAGTCTATCTGTGTAGGTCTGGAGGGGGGCGTTAACCATTACCATCAATTGGAAGCCTTAGCCCAGCCTTTCTTTATGGTCATGGGTATGTGTGCCTCACTGACATGCATGTGTGTGTCCTATGGACACACATTTGGGCCACCACACGTACTGCAGTGGGATTTGTCACCTTGTCAACATACTGCCTACTATGTTGACACCAGTATTTGTTATGGGTTTCGTGCTGCCCATATAGGTGTCCACTATCTGCTGTCTTCCCATTTAGCCACCCGATTCCCTTGCATGCTCACATCCATACCATAGATATAACTATCAGAACATACTACTCCATTCAGCAATTGACAGGAAGAGTGACTTATCTTGTAGCTGTGCCAGTATTAAGGATGGTGCTGGAGGGCTGACTATGTTGGATGCACGTAGTACACTCCCTATACATGGTAAAGCACAGGTAGTGTCAAGTTTGGCATTCCTTTTACTGTATGTGTGAATCAGAGAGAGGTGTTATTCCCCATGTCCCTATGGTGTCAGTGTATGTGCTATGCGTTGCCTCTTTGCCAAGGCCTGGGCATACTGGGCACACCTCCTTCTGCCTACATAGACAGGCTCAGGTTGTTCCTCCTCCAAGTCCCTCTGTGCCTGTGATGGGATTGGCAATGGTGGGGGGCTGTGTGGCTCTGTGCTGTTCCTGCTGCAGCTGTTTCTGCAGGATCATATTGTGTAGCATGGCACATACTATGAACATTTCTGTACATGTAGATGGAGAGTACTGCAAGGCTCCACCAGATATGTCCAGGCAGTGGAACTGTGACTTGAGCATCCCAAAGACATGCTCTGTTATGATTCTGGTTTGTGCGTGTGCCTCATTATGGAGCTCTTGTTCAGGTGTGTGTGCATTTCTGATGGGTGTCATCAGCCATGGCTCCAGTGGGTAGCCAGCATCCACCACTAGGTGGCCGTATGGGATGTTCCCACTGGCAAATGACTGGTACAGCTGTGTCATATGCTAGATGTGGGAGTCGTGATAGCTTCCAGGGCTGCCAGCACACACATTCAAGATAATGCCCCGGGCATCGCACATGACCTGGCAGATGATGGAGAGGAATCCCTTGTGATTTATGTAGACCCTACCCCACCCCACTCACCAGGTGGTGCTTTGATTTGTATGTGTGTGTGAAGTCTATAGCACACACTACCTCAGGGTATTCTGCTATTTGGTGGAAGAGATGCATATTGCTGGTCAATGCCTCATGGGTGTTAAAGAAATATATGTGCTCACTGGCATATGCTGACATGGCATCCAGAAAATGGTGGAGTACCCTGGATGCTGATGCCTGTGAGATCCCCATGATATCCCCAGTTGTCCTTTGGAAGATACCTTTGGCAAGTATTCTAAAGCCTACACATACTTTGGTATCCACTGGGATAGGTTCCCCTCTGTTGGTTCTGTGTGTGAGGTGTGGCTGGCACAGCTCAACAATTTGCTGTAGAATGTCCCTGTCCACCCTATAGCACTCCACTATCTCCAGCTCATGTAGCCCCTGGTAGGTTACTCTGGGTCTGTACACTCTTCTCCTTCTCCTCACTGTGGGTTGGTCACCAGCATTCACATCCTCACCACCCTCAGCCTCTTGCACATATTGATCTATGAGAGTGACAGCAGCTCCTAACATTTTGTTAGTTTTGTCAGGTACAGTTTCCCCATCTGTGTACACTGGTGGTGTAGAGTTTGTGGGAAAATCCAGACTGGAAGGTGTTTGCATAGTTTATAGTAGTGTGCTAGGCTGTTCCATGTGTAATTGGCTGATTCTGATACATTTCACCTTCCAGCTATGCTAGTTCTCCTTGATTGCCTTCCTACTGCTGTTTTCCCTTCCCATTGCCTTCCCATTTAAACCCTGAGGCACGGCGCACATACCCAGTGCTCAGATGGGAACAGAGCTGCTATTTCCTGTTTTTTTTTTTTGTTTTTTTGTTTAAAACCTGGTATGCAGCACGCACACCCATTTAGACAATGTAAACACTGCTAGGCAGCCTCAGCCACACCCCCTTCCTTAGCTGTGATTAGCTAAGGGAAGACACGGGCCACAGAGCTCCAATAAGCTTACAGCATGCATGACACTCCCCATTATGATGCATGCATGACACTCCCCCTTATGAGGTCATCTACCTCTTATACTTATAAAATGGTGTTGCTGCACTTGCATGGTTGGGTGCAAGCGAACACTGAGAAGAAATCTGTGATTCAGTATCAGTCCCCTCATTTGCATAAAACAGAATGCTAATTCATAGTTACCACACTCACACTGAGCCATCCCCCTTAGCGACCACTATTCCCTGGTATTGTTATCTTATGCATGCCATTGACTATTATGGCAAAATGCTGATTTGGGCTTAAAAGGTTATTTCCAACTTTTTTCCTTATTTTCAGGTCGATTCCATTTGCGTACCACTGCCCTATGCTTAAACGACCGAAATTGGCCAAAAAAAAAAAAAAATAAAAGTTATTTTTTATAATTTTGCAACTATTTCTCATGCCAATGACCATATATTTGGTAGTTAGTAACCAAATACCTTTCTGCAGGTTACACTATTCCTGCACAGATACCTGCCTGCTTCCTGGATTGCTAATTCACCAGATTTATGTGTTTTTCACCAGCAAATGATGTAATTAGCATATAGCAGTGGTGTCCATGCAGGAATAGTGTAAGAGCACTTGTGCATGTTCCGGGAGCGCATTCCTGGATTGCTTGTTGGCCATATTGTGTGCAGCAGCTCTGGCACTATTCCTGCAGAGCTTTCTGAATCCAGAGAAGGCTGTATTAATTTTATGAAAGCACAAATAAGCAAATGGACTGGTATTCCACAGCAGGAGTCATTAATTGAAGTGCAGATAGTAGGCATGCTCCAAACCTGGCCATGAGAAAGCAACAAGTAGTAAAGATACAATCCTACCAGTATGCAAGTATAATCTGTCATAAACTCTAATTGTTTTTCTTTTTGTGTTAAGCTGCAGCTTTGTTAGTTGTTATGCTCCTGTTGACCATTGTTTTCTTTGGAATAGATAAACTCATAGAGACTTAGCTCAAAGATCAACAGTTATAGTGTGCTAAAAATCAGTATACTTAGAAGTGGATGTTTCAGCTTGTAAATATTTTATTTGCTGAATAATTTCCATTGTTTAACTGCCTCAAATGTTACACCGCTGATTTCAGTATTTTTGCTGTCTGCTTTTTATACACAGTGGAATGAATCAAACTACTTAGGTGCTGGTTAAATTGCTGTGGAGTTCTAAGGATCTAACCTATACCTAAAGAGATCTTGTACCTGCCTTGTTAACGTGCCCCACACTGCACAATTTACACAAAAAGTGTGAAATCCTTGCCTCTTTATCAAGGATATTTTGTTCTTAATTATGCTACTAGCTGTTTATTGCAGTTATTTATAATTTATTGGACTCTAGCAGGGTGTTTATTTGTTTATGCTTATTTCTGTGTATTAGACCTATGTTTTCATTTGTTTTGCACTCAGAAGAGTATATAGTTGTCCTGCATTTTCACTGTTAAAATATTGAACCATATCTAGGTATTGTTTCACCCATGTGTATTAATTTATACAAAGTACTGGATCGTTCTATATATAAATTGTTTGCTGTCTTACATTTCTCAACTTTCTCTAGCATATTTTCCTTCATTATACAACCTATCACATGTTTCTCTTTTTCACTCCCTATATTACTTTGCTGCGGTCTTCCCCACAATCATGGCTGCCTAGATAAAATGGCTCCCAAAATCCACAAGAACTGAAATCACAGGACCCAGGGAAGAAATAACCAGCACAGTGTATGCCCATACACAACTTCTAATATTAGTTGAACTCAACAAGTTTTATGGTCTATAGAAATGGTGTGCACACTACTCGGACCTTCCCTTTCTCTTCTAACCCTCTGCCATTGCTCTATCTAGCCTACATTTTTTGCATTTGACCAATTATTACTGGCATATTGATAGAATTGCAACCTTATTTCTAGTGCTCAGCTGATTCTTGAATCTAAAGGTAAGTTGTGAAATTTGAAAACATACTAATTCACTGACCTGAGACAAACAATCGTAGCTGTTTGTTTTTTCTATAAAAAGTTGACCTTTTGGCCTCATGGCTCAGCCCACTCCATTAACCCTCACTTTGCTTGGCCTCACTCCACTCCCCTACCCTACCCTCATTCCAACCCACCACCACATCAACTATATTTACACTACCCTTCAATACTATTACCTACTTATCCCTTCACCTGTTACCTTCTTCCTTCATCTACAATGTCTATCATTACTATTTCTACCACAATACTCCTTCCTCTCTCCCTATTTTTCTGTCTCCCACTAAACTTAACAACATGGCACACAGCATACTTACCTTCCAAACTTACATCTATAACATGTACACAAACCTTAACTCTCACTAGCTATTCAGAGATATCCCCCAGCCTGTATATACTTAATGTACTTTTCACACTAAACTGAAAATCCTTCACCTACAATCACTCATCCTTGACTTACCATCATAGATCAAGAAGAAATCAGTTACCCATTATTTATCTACAAAAACAGTCTAACCTTTCCCGATGTGGAGATATCCACCACAACCTAGGACACACTTCTTCCTCTTTCAACCCCCCTAACACATGTAAATCACTAAATATTACAACTCTCAACCTTCAAAGTGTTAGAAACAAAATCCCAGAATTCCATGCCTGATTATCTTACCACAAAACAGACATACTGGTTGCCATAGTAACTTGGCTAAAACTCTACATAAAAGACTCTGAATTTCTCCCTCCTGGTTATGCCTGCATAAGAACAGATAGACCCCACAAAAAAGGAGGAGGCGTTGCACTACTCTTTTAAATACATTCACTGTTGTCCCCTATTCTAACATCATTCAACAAATTTTTAGTGCTGAAATCATAACATCATTCCTAAAAATGAACAACTGTGAGAATCTCTGCATTATTGTCCTATATACCCTCCAAGTAACAATATTCCTCTGTTAGAAGAAATTCTTGCCTGGATATCAAACAGTATATAAAATGAAACAATTATCCTGGGTGATGTAAACATAAACAGGCTAGATCTCTCTAACCACTCTTCCTCATCTAATATCAACATATTTAACTTTACACAGCTAATTACCGATAGAATTAGACCCAACAAAATCAATGATAGCAGTTCCATCCTCGACTGGATTCTAGTGTCCAACCTAAATAAAATTTCATCAGCAGTATACAACCTCACAGTATCAGTGACCACTTAACTGCCTATATTTTATATAAGACCACTCCATTATCGTCAACACCAATATAAACAAAAATCTAACTAATTTCAACCCAGCAACCCTTAATATAGCTTTGATAAACATCAACTGGAACATACTAAAAGTCCTTTCCTTAGATAAAACTGTCAAGTTCTTTAACTCAACATTTCTTGAGACCCTAAACAAACTAGCCCCATTCTGTCAAATAAGAGTAAAAACTAATCATGCCATCTGACTAACTAAAACTACTAAGCAACCTATGGCTGCTAGGGACAAATCATAGAAACTGTGGTAAAAAAATAAAAATCCCTCTGATTTCTGACAATTTAGACAACTCCATAATCATGTAAAGTGTCTAGTCATTAAAGACAAAAAAGGACACCACCTAGGTCTTAAAAAAACTATAAACAAAACCCACAGAAATTTTGGTACTTCATTTAATCTTGGTTAAACTCTGGCTCAAAGAACAAACCCTGTCCAAATCTAAACAAAACACCCATTGAAATGGCCACTCTCTTCAATTCATACTTCATTAACACCATATGTAATCTTACTGCAACCTTTCCTCAAACTAACTGCAACTCTAACCCTGTTCCACCAAATCAGTCTTCACAAAATACCACTACTTCCTCTCTACCAAGTTTTTCTTTCTCCCCCATGCCTACTGCTACTATAACAAAACTACTTTGCAAGCTCAAACCTGGCTCTAATGCTCTTGTCAGCCTACCCTCAGAATACCTACATATGTCAGCTAAAGCCATTGCTTACCCAATCAGTATACTTCTTAAGAGATCTGTCCAGGAGTCCTATGTAGCTACTATCTGGAAAAAAACATATATTATCCCCTTCACAAAGGCGGCAACAGTACAGACATTTCCAATTTTCACCTCATTACTATCCTCTCCCTCACCTCAGAAATCTTAGAAAAATGCATTCACACTCAACTTCTAAACTATCTACTTCAAAATCAACTCCTTTCCCCTAGTCAGCACAAGTACAGGCCAGGATATATTACTACAACAGCTAATAAATCAAAGAACCAGTACAGTGTGCACACAAGTAAAATAAAACAAATGTGCACTGAAAGGAGGTAAAGATGGAAAAAAATACCTTTATTGTATAAACACACATGTATTAAGCGCTTTTGTCCCTAACAATTAGGACTTCATTAGAATAGAAAATATTACATGAGCAACCTAGTTTAAATAACCCTCCTTAGCTCCTGATAGGTTAATGAATTGGCCAGCAGGAAATTAAAAGAAACAGTAAAGCACTAATACAGAAACAACCTGCAGAATACATAAGATTTCTTAATTACCTTAAATATCATAAAATACATCTTTGAATCACTGTATACCATAAAAACATTTTCTAAAGATCCATAAGGATATATGCAAGAATGTTAAAAATATTAAAAATATCAGAAAAATGTATTTAAAAATATATGAGCACATATTAAATCATCTATAATCATTCTGCTGAGATTGAGATGAGATTAATAATAAGAAAGAGAATAATGCTTTGTACAAGCGCTCGGTGTATGAAGGGCTTATTAAGTTTTCTTTTGGTATATTGGGAAAAATCAGAACTGATTTAAGAGGGGGCAATTAAAAAACCCATTTGAAGAAAAGGGAAACTCAGTGGCAACTATGTTTAGCTGCTATGTTTTCCCCAGGTTTAAACAATGCAATATTTATTTCCCCTGTTCTAGTGGAAAGAGCAGAAAGATTATAGATGATTTCATATGTGCACATATATTTCTAAATACATTTTTCTAATATTTTTAATATTTTTAACATTCTTGCATATGTCCTTATGGACCTTTAGAAGATGTTTTTTATGGTATGCAGTGATTTAAAGATGTATTTATTATATTTAAGGCAATTGATAAATCTTATGTATTCTGCAGTTTGTTTCTGTATTACTGCTTTACTGTTTCTTTTAATTTCCTGCTGGCTAATTCATTAACCTATCAGGAGCTAAGGAGGGGTATTTAATATTGGTTGCTCATGTAATATTTTGAACTCTGATGTCCTAATTGTTAGGGATGAAAGCGTTTACTATGTGTGTATTTATACAGTAAAGGCATTTTTTCCATCTTTGCCTCCTTTCAGTACTACAACAGCTCTTATATCCTTTATGGATACTGCTAACTAAGCTCAAAATGCAGGTAAAATTCTTCTTTCTTGAACTGTCTAAAGTCTTTGATACCATCTCCCACCCTCTACATCTCACAAAACTTTCTAAACTACATATCTCCCCCTTAGTCCTAAATTGATTCACAGACTAGCTCAAAACTAGGCAACAATCTACCAAATGGCATCACTCTCTCTCTTTCTCGCTCTCTCTCTCTTCATTCCTTGACACATCCACAGATGTTCCCCAAGGCTCCATACTAGGGCCTCTTCTTTTTAGCATTTTTATCAATGATTTTCACTCCACTCTTAATTACGGATCTGTAATACAATACACAGATGACTCAACTATCATCTGCTCTACAAACTCTTCATCTGGACTTCAAAAATTATCCAAAATGCCCTTACAGCCACTGAAACCTGGACGAATAACAACAATCTTGCTCTAAACTCTAACAAAACCAAACTCCTGTCATTTATTCCAAAGAAAACCACCCCCTTAAACATGACTACATTCTCTATACATTCCCAAAACAAAACTATTATTGAGGTTGTTTCCCATACAAATTTACTAGGCATAATCTTAGATGAAAACCTAACTTTTAACCTGTATGTGCACAATAGTATCAAAAATACATCAAGAATTGAGTATCCTCTAAAGACATACACACTTTCTTAACTGCTCTACAAAACAAACCCTTGCCTTAAACTTTCTTCTACATTCTCTCCTATATGGTGCTCCCCTCCTTACCAATATCCAGTCCTCCCTGAAAAGCAAGCTTGAGATCTGCTACAATAAAATTTCCAAGTTTGCAACTAATGCAAAATTCCTCCCATCACTTCTCCTCCTTACACTTAATGAATTGGCTTGTACCCTCACATTACCTAACATACTTGGAATTAACTACAGCACACAAAATCATCTACAAACCATCACACTGCCCATCCATTACTTCTATAAGTATTCACTCTCACCCAAACAGACCTCTTAGATCTGAGAATCAACTTTGCCTGCAAGTAGAAAAAAAACAAACTTTCCTGCTGGTCAAATGCTTTACCCCTTCTCTATTGCCAAACAGTGGAATGCACTCACATTAACAATAAGGACCATCAACAATGCCTCTTACTTCAAAAAGTCTCTATGGCAACATCTCTCCACTCTATGGTACTGTACATCCTCCAATGTTGCACCTCCCATAACCTGATTCCTTAGACTCACCACTACTACCACCTTTACTGACATCTCCTTACAAGCTAAACTAATCCACCTATTAACATGAGTATCACAACAATAATCATCTAGGCCTACATTACTATTATATCTTCAAGTTAATGATATTGTCTTCATGTACATGATATGCACTCCTAACTTGTACTTTTGACTTATATGATTGAAATTTACTTTCATGCCTTAATTTTATGATACATCCTGCAGAACATATATTCAGAAGTGTTTAATAGTCTTACCACATCACTACACCATCAACATGTGTCTTAGTATACTTAACTGTGACAAATTATATGGCATTTGATACAATCTCTTATTTTATACTGTAACTAATGTAGTTGCTAATAATGATCTGTACTGTACTGTAACTAATGTAGTTGCTAATTATGACCTCCTACCCTTACTAAACTGTGACTGCATACCTTTTACTGTATTGTAATTAGTGTAGTTAGTATTTTCTTTGTTTATTTAATTGTTACTGAGACTTTTCTAACGTGTGTAGTAGTGTGCTATTACTTTGTTTATTCAACTGTTACTGAGAATTTTCTATTGCATGTTAGTTTTAATGTGGAGATTTTCTTCCTGGACCTCAACTGAAAATGGTATTGCTTTGGCTCAGTGGACCATCCTGGTAAACAAAATGTAAATAAATTAATTAAATAAATAACTTTTGACAAAAATGGGGAAGAAAGACAAAGTTCTAAAAGTCTTAGCCAGTAGAGTGTTTATAGAAAAAGATTTACTCACTGTACACCAGGCAGAAGAGGAATACATGTATTCTAGTAATCAGGGAATGTAGAGAGTCAGGTGTGATATTCAAGCTGCTGTACACAGCTAACGTTATAATATGTTTCTTAGGGGTAAATGTCATTTCTTGATGCAGAATATGCTAAGGGGGAAATACAAAAGCCTGTCCAACAAAAAATGAGCAATCAAACAGAGGGGAAAGATTATGTCATTGAAATTTTTTCCGATGTTCCAAAAGAAATGCTTGAAACAAAGAGTTAGAAGGTCACACTGAAAAAACAATCAGAAAAAAAAAAAATGAAAACTCCAGCCAAGCTAGAACTTCCAATGAGTGACCTCCCAAACCTCCTGTAACAGAGGCACATGGAATATATGGAAATGACCCTTATGAACATCAGGTGTTTCAGCTATATGGCAATTCTGATTGCCCATGACTTTTACATTTGAAGTAATTTTAATGGACAATTTCAGGCCAATAAAGCCAAACCCCACTAGCTATGGATATGCATATTTCAGCCTTGTTATGACCTCATCAGCACAGATTAAGTAGTGGTTGAATAAACATAAGAAACACAGGGTTGTTATACCCAGCTGATGTCCATTATCATTAGGGTGATTGCAAAATATCCCAAATAACAAATTAAAACAAAGAGTTAGAAGGTCACACTGAAAAAACAATCAGAAAAAAACTAAATGAAAACTCCAGCCAAGCTAGAACTTCCAATGAGTGACCTCCCAAACCCCCTGTAACAGAGGCACATGGGATATATGCAAATGACCCTTATGAACATCAGGTGTTTCAGCTATATGACAATTCTGATTGCCCATGGCTTTTACATTTAAAGTCATTTTACTGGACAATTTCAAGCCAGTAAAGCTTATACCCAGCTGATGTCCATTATGATAATGGACATCAGCTGGGTATAACAACCCTGTGTTTCTTATGCTTAATCAAACACTCTGCTTATGCTATGCTGATGAGGTCATAACAAGGCTGAAATATGCATATTCATAGCTAGTGGGGTTTGGCTTTATTGGCCTGAAATTGTCCATTAAAATGGCTTCAAATGTGAAATTCATGGGCAATCAGAATCGCCATATACCTGAAACACCTGATGTTCATAAGGGTCATATGCATATATCCCATGTGCCTCTGTTACAGGAGGTTTGGGAGGTCACTCAAAGGAAATGCTTGAGTAACAGAGAAAACAAGAGGAGTTGATTAGAAGAACCAGGAGTATGTTGAAAATGAACCAGTGACTGGAGCTGGGAGATGGAGATCAGCAATAAGAAAACCAGCAAATCAGAAAGTTATGAATAAGTGTGGGAATACAAAACATCAATCATATTTGTGAAACATGGTGGAATAAAAAAATGGAAATATTGGACTTTTTTATTTTGTTATACTGTGTAGGGGACTCTAAAGCATATGCCCTACTTCATGCCATTAATGAATGGAAGAGCCTTAAGAAGGGAAAAGATGAAGGAAAAAGGTAAGTTTAAGGAAAACAATTTTTGTTCTTAACAGTATTTGTATAAATCATGACATATATGGCATGTTATATAGTAAAGCATTTCAGTTATTTTTGTATGTTATAGGAATAGTAAAGTAAACAGACACCCCTTTTCCATCTTTTTTCTTTCATTCTTCATGTTTAGTTTTAAGAAATGTAGGCATTGCAATGTAAAAAGAGAGGAAAACCTTGACAAAAGCATGTTTAAGATAATATAATGCAATCATAGGTTGTTGAGGTGAGATAAAGGTTGTAAAAGTATTCAGAACATGTTATAAGTAAAACTGATACACTTTTTTTTTTTTTTTTACTTTTACATATGGGAATGACTAGATTATGGCCAAGCTTTAAGTGGAAACAAGTAAATAAAAGAACATTTAAGGTAGTGAAAACATCTAATGTAGCACATCAATATAGTTCTTGGCTAAAATTAAGTGATTTACTAGATAAGTATTAATGGTTTGGCTTATTTTATTGTACTTTGTTATGGACCTTTGTGAATAGTTATGACTTTCTTATGTTTCTTGTTATATGGATTTGTACATGTTTGTTTTTATAAAATATAATAAAAATGTTCACAGTGCAACATGAAAAGCTTGTCGCTGAAGGCAACTGTGTTGCTGGTTCTCATGTTTCTATGGAGACAATTTGATAAGGGTAATAAAAGTAGAATACTTTTCTCTTTCAATGACTAAAAGATAATGTTTTTGAAAACATTCAAGTTGTTCTACATCTGGAAAAATAATAAAGATAGAACAAAGCAGACAGTACTTTTTGTCAATAAAAGGACAGGCTACACCATGCATCTCAGCATGGATAACCTTCATTGCAAGTTATTAAAGCCTGTAAGTGTAGCTGTCAGTCTGGGTCAAATGTTCCTTTTAGGATGGTTAAACTTTATTACTTGAAGATGTACATAGTTTTGTATGTTTGTATTAGGTTAATAGGTTCTCAGGGTGATCTGGGGGTGTTTGTTCTTTCGTTTGAGGTTTTTAATTAAAACACAAAGTGTTGTAAGATGTGACAGAGGTTCACATGAGTATGACAAGAAACAACTCTATAAATGATCAACCTGCCAAACATTACTGTGTGCATGTAACACAAAAGCTGAAATTAAACATTTAAATAAAAAGTGTTATACATAAAACATGGGAATAATAACTTCTTATCATTATGGCAACACTTTCCATATTATCTTTCAACATGAATGGTCTCACAGGTATATACAAAATAGAAATAGTAGTAAACTATATTAAGAAATGCAGAGTGCAAATATTTATGCTACAGAAGACACATCTGGAAAGAAGTGAGCTTGTGAATTTGATGAAGGATTTCAGGATAGTTATTCAGTCAAATATCTTGGACAAAAGAATGGGGGAGTACTTATATTAATTGGTAGAGCAGCTCCAATATGGATAGAAGAGAAAAAAACATAATAATGATAGATTTGTAGTAGCTAGTGGCTACTAGCAAGGAAGGAGGATTACACTGGCATGTATTTATATTCTTCATAAAACTGCTACAATGCAGCTTATGAAAATTCTAGCTTTCAGCTGGGAAATATTACTTGTAGGTGGAGTATGGAAATTGATGTAGGTGGAGTATGGAAATTGATTTGCAACAGTGATGATTTATCTGGGGTCCTAGAAGGGAATATATAATGAAAGAATGTAGATTTGTGAGGAAGGTTATGAATATATTTGGTATGGAAGATGGGAATTCAGTAATAGCAGCTCAGAGAGAGAATTTACATATTGTTGCCCAAGGTACAAAAGCTGGGCAAGTCTAGACCAAAATTATATTTCACAAGAACATGTACATTTATTTGAAAGTTTTGATACACACCCAATAACTATTTCAAATCACATGCCAATAATAACTAAAATACAAATGCAGTATAATGAAATATAAATGAGGCACTGGAACTTCTCAGCCTATCTATTAAACAGAGAAGAATTGAAGGAATGGATAGTGCAAATTATTTGGACGTTATTAGGGAGGACAGAGATTTCTTCAGAAATGTAGCTAGGGAGTGAGGTAAAATGAAAGTGGGGTTTCATACCAGGGTATTAATAAAAGAAAAAGAGATGTGGTTAAAAAGTAACAAGGATTATTTAGAGAGGTTGACAAAGGTTAAAGTATTCTAGAATAGAGGGAATTTCACAAAACAAGAAGAGACACAAGTGCAGAGTACTAAATAGAAACTAAGGAACTACTGAGATAATATGGCATGAATTTCAACAATTTGCTGATAAGCAATTGTTTTTGGTAATAATTCCAGAATACAAAAGATTTTAGCACAACAGCTCAGACAACAGACATTAGAAAGGGTTGTTGCCAAGCTTAGGGCTTAGGGAGGCTGTAAAAAGGAAAATAAACAGAGTGCCTGTAAAAATATTTCTGAATGTTATGACAATCTGTATAAAGCAGAGAAATGTGGAAGTAAAAAAAGTGCAACTAGAAATGTTTATGGAAGGATTAAATATGCCAAGGTTAGAGGTAGAGGAGGCTCAATAACTAACAGTTAGGATAGGAGGACATGAGAAAAAATGGTCACATATAGCCAATCTACAGGAAAGATTCCAAGAAGAGATAGCATTCTTATGGAAGTTTGGAAACTATGATGGAAGAAACTGATCAAGATCTGGAATGCTTTGTTTAACAGTAGTTTAAAAGGAGAAGAAGTGCCAGCATCCTGAAAAAAAGCTCTAGTGGCTATAATATTTAAAAATGTTAAAGACCCATCAAATTCAACTTCATATAAGTCCATTTCAATTCCAAACCATGATTATAAAGTGTTTATTTCTATAACGGCCATAAATGGCAAAGCTGATGCCAAAATTGATAGCTATGGATCAATGTGGTTTTCTAGAGGAGAAGCAGGATGATGATCCAGAGGAAAATGGAATGTAAGAAAATACCACTGTAGATGATGGGTTTTGATGCATAAAAGTATTTAATAGAGTAAACTGGGATTTTATGAGTAGGGCAATGCAAGCATTTGCATTTCCCGACACAATAATAAGGTTAATTAAGAGAATATATGAGGGATCACAGGTGAAAATTAAAGTGCGTGTATGGGGTCCTCTCTGATAAATTCTGTTTGCATGGAATAATAAGGTGGGGTGTCCTCGTTCTCCATTATTATTTGCATTATATTTACAACCACTGGCAAAAAATAAGGGACTCAGAAATTCAAGAATGTAACATATATGGTAATCAAGAAGAGTTGGCATTATTTGCAGATGATATTATTTTATACTTGATGAAACCAGAAAAAGGCATCTCAGTGTTGTCGAAAATTTTTAGACAGTTTCACATCTTTTTAGGATAAAAAAGTAAAGAAGCTAAAACAAAGGCAATAGCTGTAATCTATGTACCCATGCACAAATTGGTTCAGCAATACAGATACTTATGGGGACATGATAAAATGCAGTATTTAGTAGTGTGGGTTAGAAAGGATTATGTTGTGGTAGCTAAGAATATGTGGGGGAAAAAAATAAACAAAAGATAATACAAAAACTGAGAAATGCGACATTCTGTTTCATGGATATGGATAGCAAGATACCAGCAGTGAACATGTTTTTCATCCCTTTACTTTTATACACAGGTAAGGCAAGTTTTTATCAACCAGAGGAGAAGTTGTGAATAGCAAGCAATAAAGAGTTGAAGGATTACATCTGGGAGGGGAAGAAGGCAACAGTTAAATGGGATAAGGTGATCTTTTCAATACAACAAGGTAGTTTGGCATTACCTGATTTGAAGGGGTATTTCATAGCTACACAGTTAAGGCTCCTATATATAGCAAAAGCAGAAAGCAATAATTCAAAGTGGAAAGGGATGATGATGAAACAGGGATGAAGATCAAGAAATAAGGAGAGACAGGGACTTTGGATGCAGGTCTTGAAGGAGAATAACAATAACCATACAGAGTATTATATTCATAAAGTAGTGGAAACTATGCTAATATCTAAGCCGGCACTGGAATGGAGAAAGGAGATTCTGCAAATAGGAATGACTGCAATTAGGTGTACAGAGAATAGGTCAGGGGGGGGCTGGAATTCAGTGGAGAAAACTGTCAAAGAAACCAAAGTATTGGGAACAAATCGAGAGGGAATTGTAATAGAATGGGAAGATGCCAAGAATATGTTTGAACTGCAGGAGAGATTTTCTTCTCTATCAAGGACTGATATCAGAGTATAAGCAAAGAGAAAGAAATGGGGGGATCCTAAGTGAAACACCATCAATGATAGAATTTTAGAAGAATCTAGAACATAAGCTGCTGTTACAAAGGGGATAATTAGTAGGGTATATAAAATATTACATGATAACCACAGGAATCAATCAGAGGAGGTTAGAAAGGACTGGGAAAAGTAACTGGATAAGCAATTCACAAAGAAACAATGGGAAGATATATACATGGCTCCCAAATGTGCAGCAAAGTCTAGAAGATTTAGACGATTTTCTTGGAAGTGTTTTCATAAGTAGTTTATATTCCAAGCAGACTCCAAAGAATTTTTCCTCATGTAGACTGCAAATGTTGAAGGTGTGATGGAGAGTAAAGAAATAACTGGGAGCATATTTTTTGGGAGTATTCATAGATTCATATGAGATTACTAGGCTAACAGCTTTAGAGACCTTACAAGCCTAGTCAATATTACCTGAATTTTACCTGATTTGTGATCCCCAGGGGCTAGAGGATGGCTTAGGTTTGTGCCTCTGCCTTTGAGTATTTTACAGACTGCCCCTGTCCATAAGGGATATAGGCACTACCCCAGGAGTGACTTTATGATTCCCCATGCATTGATCCAAACTACATTTGATGAGATCCAGGGAAGGGCTCTGCTTAATTTGAATAGGAAGCTTGTTCAACAGAATGGGCAACCTCCGAGACAAATATCTTTCTCCACAACATGTTTTACTCAAGTCACAGCTCAGGTTTAGATCCCTAGACTGGGTTACCCTTGTCTTGTTAGTCTTATGAATGTACGACAATTCCATCAGGGCTGGATATGTGAGCACTTTGTAAGTTAGGCATAGGTCACCCCTTAATATGCGTCAATAGACAGAGTAAGGGGATAAGGCTTTCAGTCTATCCACATATGGCATGTTGTTTTCTCCCTATATTATTGGGAGGAACCTCTGAGGTCACTACAGCTCCATTTAATTTAGGTCTTCTATATAGAAATAGAAAGTTCCTCACTTCCAAAGCCAAAGTAACCCTCTCTCACACATCATCTACCCACTCTACTATGCGGTTCCCAAATATTCACAAACCTTAACAGCTCACTCCTAGCAAAACTAAACTCAGCCTATAATAAAGTAGCCAAATTTTCTGCCCAACATACTTATAAAACTCATCACTGCGTCTCCCTTAAATACTTAAACTGGCTGGAACTATCCAACCTATTTCTGCTCTCTCAGTTTCAGATTATACACTCAACTGCATTTCTATTGATTAGTAAATATTTGATAACTGTTCAAATGTGTAAATTCAAACAAAATATCTCTGTAATACCTGTTTTTTTCTCCTCTATATTTGTTTTTACTGTATTGTTTAATTAATATATTGTTGTAGTTTAAAATTGTTCTCTGGAGCTTTTCTCCCCAGTCATCCACTGAAAAAGAGCAATATGTTGTTCAGTCGGACTACTCCCGCTCAACAAATATAAAATAAATAAAATAAAATAAATGAATAAATAATGAAAAAGTGTGGTTGTTGTCCCTACTGCCCCAATATTCTGGTGTATCATGAAATTGCATTGAACAACCTGGGGGTTGCTATAAAAAACAGATTCAGTTGTTGTACAACAAAGGTGGTATATTGTGCACTATGCATGTTCTGCCCCTGTTTCTATACAGGAAAAACAGGGAGGAGACTAATGGACGGAACATATGGACATTTATATGAAATCAAAATGAGAAAACAGACAAATGCCCTCTATAAACACATAAAATATTACCCACATCATAGATTCAAATTTTGCATTTTGGAACAAATGCCTTCTAACAATAATGAAAGTCCATGGACCTTATTACCTGAAAAATGTGAATTAAATTGGCAGTTGCATTTGAACACCAATATTTGGCCTGGACTCAATCACATTTCAATAGCATGTTTGCTTAAGTTAAAAGCACTGGAAAAAGGAGCCCTAAATATAAGGCATATATTTACATTCTTTTGCCTTTATTTTTCTGTTTTATAGGGAATTCACTCTGTTTCGATTTTCTATATTTTATGTTTTATTGCAATTTTTGTAAATTGCATTGACTCAGTGCTATGCACTGTGAATTTCATTTGTGGCTCTTTTAAGATGATGTTTCAGTTTCGGTCATGAGATTGAACATAAAAGCTTTAAAATAAGTATGTACTTTCAGCATTGTTATCTGATGAAGTTCATGTATTTTTTTGAATGAAAGCACTGATCTTTCATTGTTTTAAACAAGTTCTTATTTTAAAAGGTTTCTGGATTAAAGTTCTTATGAATTTTATCTACAGCAGTTTGCTTCCTTGGGTCTTCCATTTATATTCAAGAAGCATTCTGAATTATTGTTGGGACCCATCAAAGCCACGTTTTTAGATTTAGAGAGTGCAGTGGAGACCTGTTCTTTGGTGACAACTCTTAGAGGAATGGTGCTGGGGGCACTTCTTGGGGGATAACCGGAGGTGATGGGAAGTGAAATCTGAGCTGAATTTATCAGCCAGCAGATTTGCTGCACCTTCTGGCTGAGTGTAGGTGATTCCATATACATATAATTGTGCACAATGTTGGGTGTAGCCCTTAAGACTGCTGACATAAATGAAAAATGCCTTATGGTTGTCCTCAGCGTGGGAGGCTATTTTGGCCATAAAAATTTGCTTTTGAAGACTTGACTAGTTGCCTAATTTGTTTCTTTAGACTAATGAGGGAGTTTTTGCTCTGTTGTGCACACCTTCTCTTACTTCTATTCAGAATTTTCTTTCTTTTGTCGTACAACCTATTTATACCAGGGATCCACCAGGATGGCTTGTATTTGTGACTTGACCTAGACTTATTTCAGTCTGGTACTGCCATTTCTGTGCAGTTGTTTATATGGTCATACAGGCCATTGTGTAAACCTCTGCAAAGGGTTCTCTGTTTTCTGGGTTTGGGGGAGTTTATAAACTAGCTTTGATGCCACTTAATAGGAGGTAGTTTGCCTTTGATAAGCTCTTAAAGGTTTGGGGGTTTAGTTGGGAAGTATAGATTTATATTTATTTTGAAGGAGTCTGCTTTGTGACCTGATCTAACTAGTGAGGACATCACACTTGGGGGTGGGTGTTGCAGCGCTCTCCCATATTTGTGAATGCCAGGTCTAGGACATTTGTAACCTTAGTGGCAGTGCAGACTAGATGTTCCAGGGCATTTGCATTAACAAAATATAGAAATCATTGGGCCTGCATGTTAGTGGAAGGGTATGCTTCCCATTTAATGGAGGGGTAGTTAAAATCACTCATGATTATGGTATTGGACTGAATGGTGAGTGATTCATGTAACATCAGGAATGATGTATGGGTTTCCTGGTTCATGGTGGGGGACCTTTAGCTAGCAAGAAAATGATACTGGATTTTTCTTGTGGTTAGTTGGACATGGAGTAGCTCAAGCAGCTCATATTTATTTACCAGTCTTGAGGTGGGTTTCTCCTTTATGTAGATGGCTACACCTCTGCCTTTTGCCCTTTCATGTGCAGTGGATAATTAGAGCATATGAAAGACATTACAGCCATACACTGCTGGAGTGCTTTCCATGGCTGTGAACCATGTTTCACTGACTGCACAGATGACAGGGTAAGGAGTGCTTCCAGGGAGTGCAGTTTTTTGTTGAGACTCCTAGCACTAAGCAGTAATACATTCAGTTTATCCTAAGCACAGTGTAATGAGTGTGCAGACTTTAAAATTCCATGTAGACTACTCTGTCAGAAATACCAGGCCAGCAAACAGGTGTAACTAAGTAAATTAAATAATATTTTTGAACTGTGATAAAGAGTCAGAATTACCTAAACATATTAAGACCTTGCTGAATTTAATTCTGCTGCCTGAAAAAAAAACAATTATTAAAAAATGGAAATCAAAGTCTAAACCAACAGTACTAGAAATAATATAGTAACAGAGATAAAATAACTGGAAGTGAGATCTTTAGAAAAAGGAAGGAGCAAATTACATAGAAAGAATAGGAATTGTGGGAATAATACATGAAGAATAATATTTTGGAGGAGGAATGAGTTTAAGGGGAGGCAGAACTTGACTGAATTAGGTACTATTCAATTGACAATGATGGTATAATAGATTTTATGTAATGTATAATGTTTGGAACTGAAAATATGTCAATATGGTTTGTTTCATTTATATAACTGTATGACTGCTTATGTCATAAGTGATAATTTAATAAAGATGTTTCTTGTAACAAAAAAAAAATTAAAAAAAAGATATCCGTATGTCAATAAGCTGCCAATATAGCAGTGGGATCTCATTTTCAAAGTTTCTTGTCACTTTCCATACCCATATCTTCCACAGTCTGAGAGGTGTGAGCAACTACTGTCTATAACTTCTATGAGAGAACATGAGGAGCCATACAGGCCTTTATATATGCTAATACCATGAATAAAATGTTCGGTTACTCTTCTTAAATATGTATCTGGTGTCACCAAGAATTTTTATTGGTGTAGTAACAGGCTTGAATGCAATATATTCAGAGGGTGCAATAAGTTGCAGCACTGTAGTACATGTAGACAGGTATGTGTGAGAACTCCCATGACTGCATGCTATGTGCAATCTGCATCCTGTTTATCATTTGCATCAGAAGATTCAAAAAATTGACTTCTGAATTGCAGCTTAAGTAGTGTCAGAGTTTTAGTAGGTATAAATATCTCTGGAATCATTTCTTTTCAGTTCTAGTTGCACAGAATTGACAATTATTTTTAATAATTCAAGAGTAAAGTAAACTAATTATTACATCAGTGTGAAAAATACCATGGTTATGTTTTACAGAATGACTGTACACAGAATAATATTCTAAACCCTGTGGTATGTGATCTTCAGTGACTGACTTAGTAGCCTTATCAAATAAACCTGTTTGTCTGTCTGTCTATCTCTCCCTCTCTCTCTCTCTATATATATCTATCTGTGGCAAAGGGAGATGCTACCAGCCCAGCTACCTGGAATTTTGTACATAATTATATGTCATTTGTGAATATCAACATGATTAATATAAGATGCTTGTGTTACAAATGTATTAGAACTGTATATCATGTGTATATCAAACTGTTGGTACAGAACTGTGTGTGTAAAGGTTTTGCAGAGTACTTGAAATGCATCCACAGTGTACCTTACTGGAATAGACCAGAAATGTACATGCAATATTGTAACTGTTTAGATGTATGTATTTTAACAGTGGAAACTGGGATACAGGAAGTTAACCTCAGTTTAGTACATTTTACAAAATTGCTGAAATTAAATTATTTTACGGCTACACAATAAAAGATGATATCTTTCAGTTTCAATGCAGCACAGACACAATGTCTAAAATTAGGGAGATTTCTGTGTTGTCTATAAAGTGTTTTATTGTTTTATGACTTTCACCATTTACCAATGATCTGAGGAAAAGCCCTTGTCTATGTATTTTTACAGGTAGATACAAAATGCTAACAGTTGCCATCAGTGGTTGTTTTGGGGCCTGGGAACTAGGAGTCAGATGAAAAGAAATGATGTCATTCTGTAAGCTAGCTCATCAATACTATTTGATATATTAATTTGAGAACTCCCTGACATAGACACGGCATTCTGCATTCTGTCTTGGACCTGGCAACAACTAAAGAAGACCTATTCACCACACATCTGCCTCATCTAATAGTACATTATTAGGGTATAGTAATTCTCTCAGATACAGTCAGAAATATAGCAAAGCTTAATTTAGATGTTTTTCTTGATTTATTTGAGACTGTCCTGCAATGTTTTTTTTAAATATTTCCCATGGTTTTGAACTCTGATGTCACTGTATATATATATATATATATATATATATATATATATATATATATATATATATATATATACATATATACTGAGTACTTTCTTGTTCTTTTATTATTTATTACTAAATATTTTTAAACCTTTTATTGTGGCTTTTTTGTGTAGAGATATTTAAGTTTTGAGAGTACTTACATATTTATTTGGTGATACTGCGGGCCACTCCTAATAGCCTTGGTCTTGGTCAAACTACCATTTGTATTAATAGTAACATTACACAGTAAGATTGGACACTCTTTGTTAAGGGTCTTAAAGTAGCTGATAAGGAGCTGGGTGGTGGCAGTGATAACTACCTTATAGTCTGGGCAAAAGGGGTCATAGCTAATAAACCTGTGCCAGCTTTTCCCAGGACTGTGTGTGTGTGTGTGTGTGTGTGTGTGTGTGTGTGTGTGTGTGTGTGTGTGTGTGTGTGTGTGTGTGTGTGTGTGTGTGTGTGTGTGTGTGTGTGTGTGTAAATCAAACCTCAAAGAGTGTGTCTGTCAGCTACTTGGGCAGGGACACGAAGCACTGTCGAACAGAGAGAGTGCTGGAGGTCTTGGCTTGGCCACTCAGATGAGATTTCAACTTCATAGGTGTGCCAGTGGGGAGTCTTACTGGAGACCTGCAGAAAGAGGAAGAAACCAACCCTGGACTGACTGTAGTCTCTGTGTGCTCTTAGTGGAAATTACACTTGATGCAGAGAGCTGCATCTGGAAATACTGTGTGTGTGTGCCTTGTCATCCTCTCAGTGTACACCCCTCACTGTTGCCAGTGGTGAGGGTTGAGGCTCCTTGAGTTCTGGTTCAGTGGTGGTGCATCACATTTATTGGTGACAGTGGGGGGATCACCACATCACTTACTGAAATTTAGAGGTGTGGCTATTGAACTCCTGTAGGCTGGTCACTAAAGAAGGTGCTTGCACTCTCAAGCAGCTGCAAAGTGAGCATTTTGAGTTTCATATTGCAATAGTTTTATTTATTTTTTGTTACCTTAGTTAGTTAGGGAGAGCGGGCAAGGATGTCAGCAGAGGATTATGCCAAGCTGACAAGGAGTCAATTGGCTGAGATGTGCCAATCCAAAGGACTCGTGCATGCCAGCCTGACTACAGCAGAAACTATTGCAGCCTTTGTCACAGCTGCATCACAGACCAGCAACCACGAGGACAACCAGACTGGCCTTGGGGATGTATAGCTCTCAGAAAATGGACAGCTCAACCTTTCCACAGAAGACTTAAAATCCATCTGAAGTTAAAGAGACTTGAACTGGAGACCAAATGGTTGGAAATAGAATCAGCAGAGAGATTGTGATGTTTGCAAGTCAAAGCAGAAGCAGCAAAGAGGCAGCGACATCTGGAAGATGAAGAAAATGAGAATCAGCGGCAACATGAATAGTAGATGCTGACTCTTCACCAGGGTCATGGAGGTAATCAGGAAGGGAATTATAAAAACCCAGAAACAATAAAGGTCAGTAAATTTCTTCCACAATTTACAGAGAATGATAATTTTGATAGTTTTATTCATATGTTTGAAAGGGTATGTAAACAGTATAATGTTGACCAAGGGCTCTGGGTACAGTTCCTGACACCCTTACTACATGGTAAAGCTGTAACTGCTGTTTCTAAATTGTCTGATACTGACTCCTTAAACTATAATACTGTTAAAAATTGTTTATTAGAGTGTTTTAAGTTAACACCTGAAGCTTATAGGAAAAAGTTTCATGAGCATAGATGCAAGGCAGATGAAAGTGCGTGGGAATACATTGCTGAGCTAAGCACATATATTCATAGGTGGGTGAGTGGGTGTCAGGTCACCACTTTTGAAGGGCTGGCAAGCCTTTTGGTGAGGGAACAAGCCCTTTGCATTTTGCCTGAGGACATGAAAATCTGGTTGGCAGATAGGGAATACAGTACAGCAGATGAGTTGGGGAAAAAGGGAGACCAACAAGCAGGGCATTACTGTATAGGAAAGAGATACCCACGGCTGCACATGAGTCTAAGTGAACCCATGGTGGGCAGCCTAAACTGCCCCAACAGATTCCAACAGTGTCAGGGGAAGCCACTAGTTCAGGTACATGGCCAAGATCAAGGGTTAAAGGTTTTAAATGTAACCAGTGGGGCCATGTAGCATATAAATGTCCATGGAGGCAAGGTGGGGAACAAAAAGTGGGAGAGACAGTAAGTGGGAATGACAGAATGCCAGCAGTAAGTTGTCTGGAGACAAAAGGGTACCAAGCTACCACAAGAGGTTATTTCCTATCTAAGTAGATGGGAAACAGCCCACTGCTAAGAGAGACACAGCCTCTGACCTAACCATTGTGAAACCTGCAATGGAGCACTACTTGCTTGGGCAGTCTACTCCAGTCAGAGCTTTAGGAGGGACCCCATTCCAAATACATTTGGCTAGGGTTCAGCTTGACTGGGAGGGTGAAAAAGGAAGCAAGCAAGTAGGTGTGTTTGAGGATATCCCTGTAGATGTCCTGACAGGGAATGATTTTGATAATGCAGTACCGTGTGTGCATGCAGTTACAAGCAGTCAGGCCTGGAGACAAGCATGTGGTTCTGGTAGCCTGGGGGAGATCCAGACAGACCATACACTTGAAGCCAGAACTGGTGGGGTGGCTACTTCATGTAGGGAGCTGTCTTGTAGTAGTGAGACTGAAGGTCAGCCACTGTTGCTTGTGGGTACTCATGTTCCCTTGGACAGAGTGACTACAAGGGCAGAGGTGAGTAATAGTACCCAGACTGACAGTGAGGCACCGTTGTCAGAGAATACCAGACTTCCTGTGGAAGGGGAGTTGGGAAGAGCTACAAAGACAGTGTTGAGTCAGACTAAGCTCTCAGACCCTACATTACAAGGGTAGCCAGGGAGGCACCTGATTCTGAAGGAAAGGGGGAATCTGTATACTGGGACAAAGGGTTACTGTATAGAGACTGGACCCCTAAGGAAGGGCTAGAGGGTGAGAGAATACAGCAGCTGGTAGTGCCCAGAGCCTACCATCTGGCACTTCTAGCCATAGTCCATGACATTCCCTTTTCAGGTAATATGGGCATAAGACATGCAAAGAGACGTATTAAGCAGAACCTTTATTGGCCTGGAATTTTCAGAGAAGTAAAAGGGTACTGCAGGACCTGTGAGCAGTGCCAAAAGGTAGGCAAGACAGGAGACAAGGACAAAGCTCCTTTGGTGCCTTTGCCTGTGATTGGTGAGCCATTTGAGAGGGTAGCCATGGATATCACAGAGTCTCTGAGTACCTCAAGTTCCACAGCAAAGAAGTATATCCTAGTGGTAGTAGATTATGTTACCAGATACCCTGAGGTGATGGCCCTGTCCTCCATTGAGGCAGAAAAGGTGGCAAATGCTTTGTTAGAGATTTTCAGCAGGATAGGCTTCCCCCAAAAGAAATACTGACTGACAGAAGTGCCAATTTCATGTCAGACCTGCTGGCTTGCATGTGGAAGCACCTAATAACCACCCCTCTACCACTCCCAGACTAATCGTCTTGTGGAGAGGTTAAACTCTACACTAAAGACCATGCCACAGACATCTGCAGACCAGTTTAAGGAGGAGTGGGATAAATATTTATCCCATCTTTTGTATGCTTACAGAGAGGTACCCCAGGAATCCACAGTATTTTTGCCCTTTGAGTTGCTGTGTGGGCATACGATGAGAAGAGCTCTAGATCTGATCTGTGATGAGTGGGAGGATGCATGTGAATCCCACAAGGAGTTTATTGTGGCATATGTCCTAAAACTCAGGACAAGGCTCAGGGAACTCATAGGCTTGCCCCAGGAGAACCTGGCAGAAGCCCAAAAGCAGAAAAAGTTCTGGTATGACAGGAATGCTCAAGTTATAGAGTACGGTGTATGGGCAGCAAATTATGGTTATCATTCCTGTCAGACACAAGAAGCTGTAGGCAACTTGTGAGGGACCCTTCAAGTGGTAAGGAAGATCAGTGATGTTAACTACATGGTAGTCCTGCTAGGCAGGAGGTAGGGGCACAAATTGTACTATGTTAACATGATAGAGCCTTACCATGATAGAGAGGCCTTTGTGCTGAGTATTTGCAGTGGGTGGCAGGAGGAGTCTGAGGGGTAGCTGGTGACTGATCTCCTCTGTGAAGCTTGGACTGACACCTCAGTGCAAGAGGTAACAATGTCCCAGCTGCTGTCCGCTACCTAGGTTCATGAAATCCAAGCAGTGTTGCAGGAGTTTGGTGGCATGTTCAATAGTAAACCAGGGTGCACACAGCTGGTGCAGCATCATGTGGATACAGGACCCCAAAAGCTTATTAAGCAGGCCACTTATAGGGTGTCTGAGAGAGTCAAACAGACTCTGAGGGAGGAGATACAGAAAATGTTGGAATTAGGAGGAATCCAGGAGTCCAGTATTCCTTGGCCCTCCCCAGTGGTGCTGGTACCAAAGATGGATGACAGCACCAGGTTCTGTGTGGGCTACAGGAAACTAAATAGTCACACAGAGTCAGATGATTACCCCATGCCTAGGACAGAAGCTCTGGAGAAGCTGGTTAGGGCTAAGTATCTTACCACTACTGTTGTTACCAAGCACTACTATCAGGTGCCCTTGGTTCCCAATGCTAGAGAGAGGTCAGCGTTTGTGAATCTTTTCGGCTTGTATGAGGTCATGAAAATGCCTTTTGGGATGAAAAATGCCCCAGTGACTTTCCAGAGGCTGGTAGATTGTATCATAGCAGGAGCAGAAGATTTTGTCCTTCCTTACCCGGATGATATTGCCATCTACAGCCATTCCTGGTAAGAGCACCTTCAGCATGTCAGGGAGGTGCTGGGCAGACTACAGAGGGCATGGTTGACCATTATGGCCAGTAAGTGTCAGGTGGGTATGGCAGAGGTTTCCTACCTGGGGCATAGAGTAGGGACTGGTAAGATCAGACCAGAACCTGACAAAGTGGAAGCCATTCAGGCATGGCTTGCTCCTGTTACTAAAAAGCAGGTGAGGACATTCTTGTTGACAGTAGGGTACTACAGAAATTTTGTCCCAATTATAGTAGCATAGCTGTTCCCCTCACAGACCTAACAAGGAAAAACAGGCCAAATAAGGTAGTGTGGACTCCAGCATGTTAGCAGGCATTCCAGAACTTAAAGGAGCTTTGGGTGGACCCCCTGTTTTAGCCAGTCCAGAGTACAGGAAAAAATTTGTTAAGCAGGTGGATGCTTCAAACCATGAGGTGGGGACTGTACTCAGCCAGGTTTACTCAGAGGGAGAAGTGCACTGAGTGCTAATCTCAGCCATAGGCTCCAACCCAGGGGGGGGATGCTATGCAGCTGTAGAAAAGGAATGCCTAGCCACAGTGTGGGCACTGCAGAAACTTCAGCCTTATCTGTATGGAAGGAAATTCACTGTAGTCACAGATCACACTCCCTTAACATGGCTACATTAAGTCAGCCAGCAAAATGCCAAGTTACTAAGGTGGAGTCTAGGGTTGCAAGCATATGATATGACAGTGCTTCATCACAGTATGATTAGCAATGCCAATGTAGATGAGCTCTCAAACAGGGTATGGGGTAGTGTATTCCCAGATAGCCTCATCTGTCTGAAGCAACATTTCTCAAGGGTCACTTGAATAACTAGTTTGAATCTTCAGGGGGGGGTTGTGACAAAGGAAGATATTGCCAGCCCAGCTATCTGGAATTTTGAAAATAATTATATGTCAATTGTGACTATCAACATGATTCATATAAGATGATGTGTACAAATCTATTGGAACTCTATGTCATGTGTATATCAAACTGCTAGTAGAGAAGTGTGTGTTGAAAAGGTTTTTGCAGAGTGCTTGAAATATATCCACAGTGTACCCTACTGGAATAGAACAGGAATGTACATGCAGTATTGTAACTGGTTAGATGTATGCATTTTTAATAGTGGAAACTGGGATACAGGAGGTTAACCTCATTCTAGTATATTTTACAAAAATAGTTGAAATTAAATTACTTTATGGCTATACAATAAAAGGTGATATTTTTCACTTTCAATGCAGCAAGGAGACACAATGTCTAAAATTAGGGAGCTTTCTGCATTGTCTTGGAAGTGTTTTATTATTTTATGACTTCCACCATTTGCCAAAGATATTAGGAAAAACCCTTGTCTATGTATTTTTACAGGTAGATGCTAAATGCTACCAGCTACCATCAATGGCTGTTTTTGGGTTTAGGAACTAGGAATCAGATGAGAAGAAATTATGTCATTCTGCAAGCTAGCCCACCAGTAATATTTGAGATATTAATCTGAGAACTTTCTGAAAGAGACATAGCATTCTGTATTCTGTCTTGGACCTGGCAACAACTAAAAAAGACCCATTCACCACACATCTGCATTGCTCTAATAGTAAGCTATTAAGGTATAGTAATTCTCTTAGATACAGTCAGGAATATAGCAAAGCTTAATTTAGATGTTTTTTCTTTATTTATTTGAGACTGTCCTGCAATGTTGTTTTAAATATTTTTTGCGGTTTTGAACTCTGATGACAGTGTAAATATATACTGAGTATTTTCTTGTTCTTGTATTGTTTATTATTAAATATATTTAAACCTTTCATTGTGACTGATTTGTATAGAGATATTTAAGCATTGAGAGTACACCATGTGCCACTCCTAATAGGCTTGCTCTTGGTCAAACTTCCATTTGTATTAACAGTAACATTACATAGTAAGATTAGACACCCTTTGTTAAGGGCATTAAAGTTGCTGATAAGGAGCTAGCTGGTGACAATGATAACTACCTTATAGTCTGGGCAAAAGAGGGCATAGCAAGTAAACCTGTGCCAGTATTTCCCAGGTGTGTGTGTGTGTGTGTGTGTGTGTGTGTGTGTGTGTGTGTGTGTGTGTGTGTCTATATATAAATCAAAATTCAAAGAGTGTGAGATGAAGCAGTGGTTGGATACAGAGGGTGCTGGAAGTCTTGGCTTGGCCACTCAGCTGAGATCTCACTTTTATAGCTGTGCCAGTGGGGGGTCTTACTGTGGAGCTGGAGAAAGAGGGAGAAACCAGCCATGGACTGACTGTGGTCTCTTTATGCTCTTAAATATAACTGCACTTGATGCAGAGAGCTGCTGTGTGCCTTGTCATCCTCTCAGTGTATGTCCCCCACTGTTGCCAGTGGTGAGGTTTGAGGCTCCTTGACTGCTGGTCCAGTGGTGGAGTGTCACATTATCTATCTATCTATCTATCTATCTATCTATCTATCTATCTATCTATCTATCTATCTGTTTTTCCATTCTTCTTGGAAAATAACCATGTTCTTATTTTACTCTAAATGTCCAACCAATAATTTCCAGTAGTTGCTTATATCAATGAAATCAAGAATCCTGGCACCCACAGTATCAAAGACATACGTATTTGGGTAGATTAGCAGGATTTTGTTTTACAGAATAGAATTTTTCATGCAACAATTATTAACAGAGAACATTAAATATATGTTCCTCTACTAAGAAGAATAAGAGCATTCATGCATTTAGAGAGTAAGTTCTCCTCCGTACAGCAGCTAAATATCTGTAGCATGTGATATTAATAAATGCAGAAGTCTATCAACATGAGAGTGAGTTTAAGTGGTTTGATGTGTATAAAAAAGCTATTTGCAAATAGCAAGCAAGTAGATGTATTATGCTCGATACAGATTGTTGTGTTAAAAAATAAAATATAAGAACAGTATATATTACATTGAGCAGTATAGAGAAATAAAAATGATATATAAAAGTCTTGCAGCAGGACAAGCTATTACCACTCATAATTATTTTGCAGAGTGGCATGAGCAATGCATACGACCTTATCATTCTCATACTTTCTCTCTCCTTCCTAACACACTGCTCCAATCAAAACCAGTGACCAACAAACATCTAATAATTTGTTATACAGTCACCTCATCATAAACATTTCTACCCTGAAACATTAGTTCCTTAACATTACTATATGCTGGTATTTGTTTTCCTAGTGACATTTCATGTCAAGAAAATGAATATTTGGTATATATTTTAAACCGCTTTTCAAGATTAAAAAGCATTTCATTTTTTTTTGTGTGTGTTATTTATTTATTTTTTGTATATACGTCCGGTTTTGTGTCTTGAAGGCAGCACTATAGACCACATCTAATAAAAAACAGCAGCAATAAAATTCAGGTAAAAAATATTCATCATCTTGCTTGAGCAGCCATTCCAACATCATAAAAGTAGATAAGCAGCAACTGCAGAAGTTGACAAAAAGTGTAATAATGTACTTCGTCTACTGATTTCAAATATTTGCTTATATTTGTACTTCATCAATCAGATAGTCCAAGGTACCCTGGCTGAGAGAAAGCACCAATCCTTTAAGGTTCAATGCTAACTGAAGCAAAATTATTCCACCCAGTGAAGAGTAATATACAGGCTATATGTTGAGGAAGATATGGGCACCATATGGGATAGATAAATGCCTACACTTTTCTGCAAAATATTTTCAGTAGCAGAATATATGCAATGCACTGTACAATGGAAACTCAGACATAACCATTTTTGTTTTTTTTTTAACAGTTTTATTAATTTTCACAATACATCATGATGCAATATATATATGTGAAGACTATACACAAATAAATCACAACATTTATCTTAAATAGCAAGCAGAAAGGAAATAAACCCAATGAAGGGTTTAATAATAATCACAAATCGAAAATTCAGACCACTGCACACGGACCAGGCTGGAAAACAGTAGACAAATCCTTTATTGCAGACTAAGCGCTTTCACCATTACAAATGGCATCTTCAGAGTAAAGAGCTAAAAAATCACACCCCTTTTATATAGGACTTAATTAATTGAATAATCAATTGATTAATAAATTGATGTTATACAATAGAAAATTAGTATTCTAAAAGGAGTAAACTGAAAAAACATTGACAAACACACCTTTGCCATTGAGTCCATAATAAACATTCATTCATATACATATACTGTTTTTAAACCTACAAGTTAATCCCACAAAACACAAATACAAACTTGCAACTAAATTAAATATGAATATAAATATCAATATACATATTAAACTAAATTTGTTATTAAATACATTAATATAATTTAAAATTGTTTATTTAAAATTTATATCAAACCAATCAAATCTGATAAGACTTTTGCTTGAGCATAGGCAGTGCGTTTTTTAGGCAAGGCTCAAATTCTAAACCTACCACCCTAGAACACCAAAAAGGAAAAAAACTAAGGGTAATGCTGCTCAATGCCAGAAGTCTCAATCTCAAGATGCACGCACTCGAGGCCCTTCTCAATATGGAGAACATCGATGTCTGTGCTGTGACAGAAACCTGGTTCAAGGCTCCTGAGAGCACCCCAGCACTAACAGGTTTCACCTCATATCATGCGTTCCGGCCCCAAAATCCAGACAACACCAAAAAGGGTGTCCATATTCATAAAGACACCCACACCTCAAGGTTGGTGGCAACGCACGATGCATCGGAGACCATCCAGGTGCAATTAACCATAGGCAAGACTGCTCTGCAATTTGTAGCATGTTACAGGCCACCCTCTCAAACTCAGGAACCTCACATGGCCTTCCTGAAAACATTGGAGGGGATAAATGTATCTCCAAACACCATCATACTAGGTGACTTCAACTACCCTAATATAGACTGGGAACACTACTCAAGCCCGAAAACTCTAACCCAAAAATTCCTGGAGTTCATAAACTCAAATGCCATGGAACAACTAGTCACCATCCCCACAAGAGGAGAAAACATACTTGATCTCATCATCACGAACATGGGATCAAAATGTTCAACACCGAAGTATACCCCTCACTGGTGAGATCAGATCATAAACTAATCTCGCTGGAGGTCCTCATCCCGCCCCACCTGAAACAAAAAGACCACAGTGAAAAACTTCTCAAAAGCCGATTTCACACTTCTAAAAACTAGTGTGGTCTCCTTTAAGGCCCCTGAGCCAGTGGTAAACATTACTCAAACCGCTGAATCACTTACAAATGCCTTCTACCAGCACCTACAGGACTGCATGGATCAGGCAATCCCAAACAAAACTAAGACTCTCTGTACCAAAGGCAAGCGTCCAGTCTGGTGGACCCCAGCCATAAACAAGCTCTACAACAAAAGGAGGAAGCTACTACAAGATAGAGCAAAATCCTTGAAAGGTAAGACACCTTTGATCATTATAAGTAAAAAACTAAGAGCTCTCATAAAATCATCCAAGGCAAATTTTGAGAGAAAAATCGCCAAGGACTCTAAAGAGAATCATAAGGCCTTCTTTAGCTATGTTAGAAACCTAGGAGGAAACTCGCAGATATGCTCAGAATTAGTTCAAAATGATGTGAAAATTACTGAACCTACACACATTGCCAACAAAATGGCTGACAGGTTCAGTGCAAACTTCTCCCCCCCCCTCCCCCCAAAAGGAGAGATATCTATTCCAGAGGATTGTAGCCCCCCAAACATCGCCAACGCCCAGGTGAGAACTGCCCTCACTAAGGCAAAAAACACAGCATCCATGGGACCGGATGGTGTCCCCGGCTGTGTGCTTCACGAACTCAATGAGGAATTAAACCCACAGTTAGGACAGCTGTTTAATCTTAGCCTCACCTCAGGATACGTGCCAAGGAGTGGCACATGGCGACTGTGGTCCCACTTCATAAGGGCGGTGCCTCCACAGACCCTGGAAATTACCGCCCCATTAGCTTGACAAGCCTTATCTGCAAAGCCATGGAGAGGATCATAATGGAACTCATAAATAAAGACATAGGGAACTTGCAGACTTTGGATCCAACCCAGTTTGGCTTTGTCAAAGGCAGATCCTGCCTCTTAAACTTGGTTGACTTTTTCGAGACAGTCACCAAGGCCATTGATGAGGAAAGGCAGTCCATACAGCCTACCTCGACCTGGCAAAGGCCTTGACACAATACCCCACTCAGGTATCATCGAAAAACTCATCAGCTTGAATGTAAACCCATACATCACAAGATGGGTTGCAAACTGGCTAAGTGACAGAACCCACAGGGTCAGAGTTGCTGGAGCCATGTCAGACTCAAAGCCTGTCACAAGTGGTGTCCCACAGGGCTCAGTCCTGGGTCCACTCTTGTTCGGCATCTACTTTTCTGAAGTACAAGCAAACACAGGAGGGTTATGGCTGACAAAGTTTGCAGATGACTGCAAACTGGGCCATAGTCGAAAACACATCTGACACAGATATCCTCCAGAAGGGCCTCACAGAAATGGATAACTGGTGCCAGAGCCATGGCCTGAAGTTAAACGCCAAAAATGCATAGTCATACCCTTCGGGAAAAACAAGGTTACCCCTAGCTACCATATAGGTGGCAATCCACTGAGCACAGAAAAAGTCATCAGGGATCTGGGGACCCAGGTTGACAGTAGCCTTTCGTTTGACACTCATGTTGCTAAAGTAGTTAGGAAAACCTTCTATATCGCCCACCTGATCATGAAGGGATTCACATCTAGATCAAGGGAGGTCATCGTCCCCTGTACTCATCACTCATTAGACCTATGATTGAGTACAATGCCCGTTCGAATGTATCTGACCAGACACCTGCTGCAGCTTGAAAGGCCCCAAAAGTTCCTCACCAAAAGGATAAAGGGTCTCAAAAATATGTCTTATGCTGCCCGACTGAAAGAACTCCAGCTCCATTCAGTCTCATACCGCTTGCTCAGAGGTGACCTGTGCCTGACATATAAGGCCATGTCAAACCCAGATTTGATGAATATGCTTCACCTCAAAAAATCTAGATCCCTCAGAACCACAAGGGTGGGAGACTTAAACCTTGACACGGTTATAAATAGAACGTGCTGGAGGGACAGATTCATCACCCAGAGACACCCTATGCTGTGGAACAAAATCCAAGTACATGTGAGGCAGAGCACCTCTCTGGCCTTGTTCAAGAGGAATCTTGACCAATGAATGGGAGATTGCAGATATACCCCAGGGATTACTTCAGTGTCACTGCTTGACAGAGGCACAGCAAAATGATAGGCATAGTTTTTATTCAAACTAAAGGGGTGGCGAAAGCCACATAACAATGGGCTAGGCTTATAAATGCCCTTGGGCAGATAGCCTAGTATGAACCTATGAACCTATGAACCTAGACCAGGCTCCTTCATTGCATTTAACCTCAATTGCCACTCGACCTCCAAGACAGCAACTCTATTGTTAACATCACCCCCTTGATCAATGTACATGCGATCAATAACAAAAAATACAAACTTTTTAAACTGAGAACATTTAATACTGTGTAAAAATAAAGCATTGTGGACATCTCTCTTTTTGATTGCTCTTACATGCTCCATGACCCTGTCTCTTAATCTACGAGTGGTCATCTCTACATAAAATGCATCACAGGTACTGCAGGTTGCCAAATATACTAAATTTTGGCTATTACAGCCACATACTCCAGGACAGGCTAAAGTGCGTGGAAATCCGGCGACACATATGTAAGCCCCCTCAGCTATAAATCTGCAGCATCTACACGCTCCACACTTTCCCATCCACGATCTTTTACACCTACTTACACCTTCCAATAAATTTTTCAAATTATCACCTTTACTGAAAGCAATCATTGGCGTCCTCTCAACTATCCCTTTCATCTCACGGCTTAAACAATGGTCCCAGGCATGCCTAATTGCCGCATACATTTCAATAGCCTTCTCACTGTATTTTAACACAAAAACAGGACCATTCTTACCATTGTCCACCTCACTTCTACACACATCTTCCATCCCACTAGTCAACACATTCTCAGGGGCAATCTTTCTCAAAATAGGCTTGTATATAGTCCGTCTTTTTCATAAACTTCTTTTTTGACACTCAACAAGAGCTTTAAGGGATAACCCCTTTCAAGTAACAAACCTATTAAACCGTAAATCTCTTGTCTAAAACAAACATCCTCACTCACTAACCTCGAAATCCGCACCATCTGGCCCTTAGCCACTCCCTTTCTCTGATGAAACGGGTGACAACTGGAATAGTGAAGCATCGAGTTAGAGTAATTTTCATTCTAAATATAGTACTAGACAATCTCCCATCCATTTTGGCAATCCTAATATCCAAGAAGTTAATACTCTCACTATTCCACTGATAAGTGAACCTCAAAAATCCTGTAGTACCGTTTAGATAGCTCACAAAATCCAAAGCCTCCATCTCACTTCCATTCCATAAAATTAATAAATTGTCCAAAAATCTATTGTAAAGGACGATCTTGGAATTAAATTTAGAAGGGAACACAAACTTCCTCTCCCATGCTAGTAAAACAAGATTAGCAAAGGTAGGGGCACATTTTGCCCCCATTGCTACACCCGAGGTTTGCCGAAACATCTCACCCTCAAACCTCATAAAATTGTTCTTTAAAACTATCTCCATAACATCCTGGAGAAAGTTCAACCACCCCTTGTCAATTTTACTGCTGGCTAAGTCCTATATAAAAGGGGTGTGATTTTTTATCTCTTTACTCTGAAGATGCCATTTGTAATGGTGAAAGCGCTTAGTCTGCAATAAAGGATTTGTCTACTGTTTTCCAGCCTGGTCCGTGTGCAGTGGTCTGAATTTTCGATTTGTGATTATTATTAAACCCTTCATTGGGTTTATTTCCTTTCTGCTTGTTATTACATGTCTTTTCGGCTCTGCTGGTGGACTGTGGCTTTGGCAGCGTAGGCAAATTGTCTTGTTGCTTACATTTTCATGATGGATGTGGCCCTGAAAGAATTGTCACAGGTTGTGCAAAAGTTGATTGTTTTAAATGAGCAGCAAGCTGGTGCTCAAGGGTTGGCGGCGATGGCAAGTCCTACTGACTCGCAAGTCGAGTTATTTACTCTGCATTCTCCTGTTACTACTTCGCTGCCTCCTGGACAGAAAGCAGCTGTGGCTGGTTCCTATAGTGGAGCGGTATCTAAAAATAAATTCAATTTGACTCATACAACGCTAGATGGAGCTAGTGGCTCGAGTGATGCTCAACCCGCGTCAAAGGTGAATGCAGGAAGCAATAACAGTTTGGATTCTTAGTTAGAACTGCCGGTAATGGAGCTGTGTATGCCTGACACCCTTGCCAGCGGCAAAGTTGTTTATCCGACATTAAAAGAGCAGATTCATCGCTATGACAAGCTCTGTACTAAGTACAGAGTGCTCCAGCTTGATAATTTATTACTTTCGAAATCTAGGAGTTTGAAACAGGTTCCTAAGGGGCTTCGGGTTTGGAAACTCCCAATGGGCATTGAACAAGGTACTGTGTATTTTGACAAAATGGTTGTTTAATTTGATCGAGTTGGGTTGGAGTTAATAGATATTATCATTGAAAACAATGACAGAAAGTTGTTGGAGCTGCGTGGTGAGATAGTATTACTGCATTCTAGTATTACATCAGACTTGTTGTTTTTTCAGTACAAAGAATGGTTCGATAGGGTACTGGCCAGCATTGAGCAGTTTGTCAACAAAAACAAGGTTACTAAACAGAAAAAGCTGGCTAGAGATTACGCTGATTACACTAACAAATGTGCATACCCTCCTGGTCATTCTAGGCTTTATACATCAAGAATTACAAGTACTGTTATGGCTGTAGAACATTGTTTGGACAATCATGTGCCTAACTGTGACTCTGTATCTGAGGAGGTTTTTTTGGAACAGCCCCAAGGACTGAGGAGGTCGGAGAGGTTGTACAACAAGGGTCATTTGACAGAGCATCTTCAACCCAAGTTTCTTCGGGGGGAGGGGAGGGGGAGAGGGATGTCTCAGAGGGACTTTATGGAACTTTAGTTCCTTATCAGGAATATGTAGCGCAATTCAATGATGTCTGTTATGTGAGTGATGTTAGAGATGCCAATGAGTCCAGTATTTTAAATATTGATTTCATTGATTCTTCGCAGAGTTTGTTTCATTTTGAAATGTGTGATGATTTTTATATTGATGGTTGTGATGTAATGCCCATTAATGGACAAACTTATGGGCAAAGTAATGTTATAATTTCTAGTTTTAAAATACCACGAGCCTTAGAAAATGAAGGAACAAGTGCTGTCAATGGTGTTAAATGTGTTGTAGAACAACAGGTCTTGGTTGAGCCTAATTGCTTTAATGTTTGTTATACTAACAGCAGTAGTGATGTTGTTCTTAGTGGGTGTGTATGTAGGGATAATTTGAAAAAAATATGGGTTTATTATCTACAACTATACCGAGATGGAAATTACAGGTGTTTTTTTTGGTTTATTTTCCAAAGGTATAAATTTTGTACCCAATTTTAAACTTGATATAGCTCAAGTTTTGATTAATTTAAAACTTTTTTTGAGAAAATTAAATTTGCAGGTATTTTTTCAAGGAAAGGAAACGCAAGAATGTGACGAATTTTGTACTTCATTAGTTGTTCCTTTAAAAAGGAAAAGTACCTTTATTCCTCCTTTTAACCCTGAATTTTCAATATTTGAAAAATTGTTGGAACTTGAATTTAGGAGGATTTGTTCCCAAAGGTACATTTTTGAGGATAATTTGAGTAGTGAGAAGAGGTTGTCCTTAAGGGAATTGAGAACAAGTGAGAATATTAGATGTATGAAGCCCGATAAGGGTGGCGGTATGGTCCTCATGGCAAAGATAGATTATATTGCATCAATGATGGGGCTATTAGGGGACCAAGCCACCTACAATAGGGTATCCATTAATGAAGTGAATAGGGGGTATCAAAAAATTGATTTATTTTTATTGGATTCATTGTTCCAGGGTGCAATTAGTGAAATGGAATTTGATTATTTAACAGTTAAGTACCCGGTTATGCCGTGCATCTTTGGTATTCCAAAGGTGCACAAAGGTGTGGATAACCTTTGCTTTAGACCCATCGTTTCTGCAAGGGGCTCAAAGACTGAACCCCTGGCTGCTTTTGTGGATGTTTTGTCGAAACCAGCCCTCAATGAGGTTTCCCATGTTTTGAGAGATTCATGGCACTGTCTTGAGAGGTTAAGGGATGTGAAAGCATGTTCAGGCTCCTACAGTTTTCTTACGGTTGATGTGGTCAATCTGTTTTCTGTTATTCCGCACCTTGAGGGGTTGGAAATGTTTTATCATAGCCTCAATGCCAGTAGTAAAATTGACAAGGGGAGGTTGAACTTTCTCCAGGATGTTATGGAGATAGTTTTAAAGAACAATTTTATGAGGTTTGAGGGTGAGATGTTTCGGCAAACCTCGGGTGTAGCAGTGGGGGCAAAATGTGCCCCTACCTTTGCTAATCTTGTTTTACTAGCATGGGAGAGGACGTTTGTGTTCCCTTCTAAAATTAATTCCAAGATCGTCCTTTACAATAGATTTTTGGACGATTTATTAATTTTATGGAATGGAAGTGAGATGGAGGCTTTGGATTTTGTGAGCTATCTAAACGGTACTACAGGAATTTTGAGGTTCACTTTTCAGTGGAATAGTGGGAGTATTAACTTCTTGGATATTAGGATTGCCAAAATGGATGGGAGATTGTCTAGTACTATATTTAGAAAGGAAAATTACTCTAACTCGATGCTTCACTATTCCAGTTGTCACCCGTTTCATCAGAGAAAGGGGGTGGCTAAGGGTCAGATGGTGCGGATTTCGAGGTTAGTGAGTGAGGATGTTAGTTTAAGACAAGAGATTTATGGTTTAATAGGTTTGTTACTTGAAAGGGGTTATCCCTTAAAGCTCTTGTTGAGTGTCAAAAAAGAAGTTTATAAAAAAAGACGGACTATATACAAGCCTATTTTGAGAAAGATTGCCCCTGAGAATGTGTTGACTAGTGGGATGGAAGATGTGTGTAGAAGTGAGGTGGACAATGGTAAGAATGGTCCTGTTTTTTGTTAAAATACAGTGAGAAGGCTATTGAAATGTGTGCGGCAATTAGGCATGCCTGGGACCATTGTTTAAGCCGTGAGATGAAAGGGATAGTTGGGAGGACGCCAATGATTGCTTTCAGTAAAGGTGATAATTTGAAGAATTTATTGGAAGGTGTAAGTAGGTGTAAAAGATCGTGGATGGGAAAGTGTGGAGCGTGTAGATGCTGCAGATTTATAGCTGAGGGGGGCTTACTTATGTGTCGCCGGATTTCCATGCACTTTAGCCTGTCCTGGAGTATGTGGCTGTAATAGCCAAAATTTAGTATATTTGGCAACCTGCAGTACCTGTGATGCATTTTATGTAGGGATGACCACTCGTAGATTAAGAGACAGGGTCATGGAGCATGTAAGAGCAATCAAAAAGAGAGATGTCCACAATGCTTTATTTTTACACAGTATTAAATGTTCTCAGTTTAAAAAGTTTGTTTTTTTTGTTATTGATCGCGTGCACATTGATCAAGGGGGTGATGTTAACAATAGAGTTGCTGTCTTGGAGGTTGAGTGGCAAATGAGGTTAAATGCAATGAAGGAGCCTGGTCTAAATGATTATATTTCCTTGAAGCCTGTGCTCAAGCAAAAGTCTTATCAGATTTGATTGGTTTGATATAAATTTTATTTTTTTTTCCATAATAAATTTTTATTGAAATATATTTTCCAAAAACATTACAAAAATACAATAAACATCACACACATAATACACTATAACTACTACAAACCATTTATACAATATCTACATGAAATGCTTCCTATATTTAATATATTCCTAAAATCAGTATCATGCTAATATAATATTGAAGACCTTTTCCCATATTTTCGGGTTATTAATATTTTTGTTAGTTTGTTTCAGAAGTAATTTATGTGCTAGTAGGTTTGATATAAATTTTAAATAAACAATTTTAAATTATATTAATGTATTTAATAACAAATTTAGTTTAATGTGTATATTGATATTTATATTCATATTTAATTTAGTTGCAAGTTTGTATTTGTGTTTTGTGGGATTAACTTGTAGGTTTAAAAACAGTATATGTATATGAATGAATGTTTGTTATGGACTCAATGGCAAGGGTGCGTTTGTCAATGTTTTTTCAGTTTACTCCTTTTAGAATGCTAATTTTCTATTGTATAACATCAATTTATTAATCAATTAATTGATTATTCAATTAATTAAGTCCTATATAAAAGGGGTGTGATTTTTTAGCTCTTTACTCTGAAGATGCCATTTGTAATGGTGAAAGCGCTTAGTCTGCAATAAAGGATTTGTCTACTGTTTTCCAGCCTGGTCCGTGTGCAGTGGTCTGAATTTTCGATTTGTGATTATTATTAAACCCTTCATTGGGTTTATTTCCTTTCTGCTTGTTATTACGTGTCTTTTCGGCTCTGCTGGTGGACTGTGGCTTTGGCAGCGTAGACGAATTGTCTTGTTGCTTACATTTTCGTGATGGATGTGGCCCTGAAAGAATTGTCACAGGTTGTGCAAAAGTTGATTGTTTTAAATGAGCAGCAAGCTGGTGCTCAAGGGTTGGCGGCAATGGCAAGTCCTACTGACTCGCAAGTTGAGTTATTTACTCTGCATTCTCCTGTTACTACTTCGCTGCCTCCAGGACAGAAAGCAGCTGTGGCTGGTTCCTATAGTGGAGCGGTAACTAAAAATAAATTCAATTTGACTCATACAACGCTAGATGGAGCTAGTGGCTCGAGTGGTGCTCAACCTGCGTCAGCGGTGAAAGCAGGAAGCAATAACAGTTTGGATTCTTGGTTAGAACTGCCGGTAACGGAGCTGTGTATGCCTGATACCCTTCCCAATGGCAAAGTTGTTTATCCGACATTAAAAGAGCAGATTCATCGCTATGACAAGCTCTGTACTAAGTACAGAGCGCTCCAGCTTGATAATTTATTCCTTTCGAAATCTAGGAGTTTGAAACAGGTTCCTAAGGGGCTTCGGGTTTGGAAACTCCTGATGGGCATTGAACAAGGTACTGTGTATTTTGACAAAATGGTTGTTTTATTTGATCGAGTTGGGTTGGAGTTAATAGATATTATCATTGAAAACAATGACAGAAAGTTGTTGGAGCTGCGTGGTGAGATAGTATTACTGCATTCTAGTATTACATCAGACTTGTTGTTTTTTCAGTACAAAGAATGGTTCGATAGGGTACTGGCCAGCATTGAGCAGTTTGTCAACAAAAACAAGGTTACTAAACAGAAAAAGCTGGCTAGAGATTACGCCGATTACACTAACAGATGTGCATACCCTCCTGGTCATTCTAGGCTTTATACATCAAGAATTACAAGTACTATTATGGCTGTAGAACATTGTTTGGTCACTCATGTGCCTAACTGTGACTCTGTATCCAAGGAGGTTTTTTTGGAACAGCCCCAAGGACTGAGGAGGTCGGAGAGGTTGTACAACAAGGGTCGTTCGATGGAGCGTCTTCAACCCAAGTTTCTTCGGGGGGAGGGGAGGGGGAGAGGGATGTCTCAGAGGGACTTTATGGAACTTTAGTTCCTTATCAGGAATATGTAGCGCAATTCAATGATGTCTGTTATGTGAGTGATGTTAGAGATGCCAATGAGTCCAGTATTTTAAATATTGATTTCAATGATTCTTCACAGAGTTTGTTTCATTTTGAAATGTGTGATGATTTTTATATTGATGGTTGTGATGTAATGCCCATTAATGGACAAACTTATGGGCAAAGTAATGTTTTAATTTCTAGTTTTAAAATACCACGAGCCTTAGAAAATGAAGGAACAAGTGCTGTCAATGGTGTTAAATGTGTTGTAGAACAACAGGTCTTGGTTGAGCCTAATTGCTTTAATGTTTGTTATACTAACAGCAGTAGTGATGTTGTTCTTAGTGGGTGTGTATGTAGGGATAATTTGAAAAAAATATGGGTTTATTATCTACAACTATACCGAGATGGAAATTACAGGTGTTTTTTTTGGTTTATTTTCCAAAGGTATAAATTTTGTACCCAATTTTAAACTTGATATAGCTCAAGTTTTGATTAATTTAAAACTTTTTTTGAGAAAATTAAATTTGCAGGTATTTTTTCAAGGATAGGAAACGCAAGAATGTGACAAATTTTGTACTTCATTAGTTGTTCCTTTAAAAAGGAAAAGTACCTTTATTCCTCCTTTTAACCCTGAATTTTCAATATTTGAAAAATTGTTGGAACTTGAATTTAGGAGGATTTGTTCCCAAAGGTACATTTTTGAGGATAATTTGAGTAGTGAGAAGAGGTTGTCCTTAAGGGAATTGAGAACAAGTGAGAATATTAGATGTATGAAGCCCGATAAGGGTGGCGGTATGGTCCTCATGGCAAAGATAGATTATATTGCATCAATGATGGGGCTATTAGGGGACCAAGCCACCTACAATAGGGTATCCATTAATGAAGTGAATAGGGCGTATCAAAAAATTGATTTATTTTTATTGGATTCATTGTTCCAGGGTGCAATTAGTGAAATGGAATTTGATTATTTAACAGTTAAGTACCCAGTTATGCCATGCATCTTTGGTATTCCAAAGGTGCACAAAGGTGTGGATAACCTTTGCTTTAGACCCATCGTTTCTGCAAGAGGCTCAAAGACTGAACCCCTGGCTGCTTTTGTGGATGTTTTGTCGAAACCAGCCCTCAATGAGGTTTCCCATGTTTTGAGAGATTCATGGCACTGTCTTGAGAGGTTAAGGGATGTGAAAGCATGTTCAGGCTCCTACAGTTTTCTTACGGTTGATGTGGTCAATCTGTTTTCTGTTATTCCGCACCTTGAGGGGTTGGAAATGTTTTATGATAGCCTCAATGCCAGCAGTAAAATTGACAAGGGGAGGTTGAACTTTCTCCAGGATGTTATGGAGATAGTTTTAAACAACAATTTTATGAGGTTTGAGGGTGAGATGTTTCGGCAAACCTCGGGTATAGCAATGGGGGCAAAATGCGCCCCTACCTTTGCTAATCTTGTTTTACTAGCATGGGAGAGGAAGTTTGTGTTCCCTTCTAAATTTAATTCCAAGATCGTCCTTTACAATAGATTTTTGGACGATTTATTAATTTTATGGAATGGAAGTGAGATGGAGGCTTTGGATTTTGTGAGCTATCTAAATGGTACTACAGGATTTTTGAGGTTCACTTATCAGTGGAATAGTGAGAGTATTAACTTCTTGGATATTAGGATTGCCAAAATGGATGGGAGATTGTCTAGTACTATATTTAGAAAGGAAAATTACTCTAACTCGATGCTTCACTATTCCAGTTGTCACCCGTTTCATCAGAGAAAGGGGGTGGCTAAGGGCCAGATGGTGCGGATTTCGAGGTTAGTGAGTGAGGATGTTAGTTTTAGACAAGAGATTTATGGTTTAATAGGTTTGTTACTTGAAAGGGGTTATCCCTTAAAGCTCTTGTTGAGTGTCAAAAAAGAAGTTTATAAAAAAAGACGGACTATATACAAGCCTATTTTGAGAAAGATTGCCCCTGAGAATGTGTTGACTAGTGGGATGGAAGATGTGTGTAGAAGTGAGGTGGACAATGGTAAGAATGGTCCTGTTTTTGTGTTAAAATACAGTGAGAAGGCTATTGAAATGTGTGCGGCAATTAGGCATGCCTGGGACCATTGTTTAAGCCGTGAGATGAAAGGGATAGTTGGGAGGACGCCAATGATTGCTTTCAGTAAAGGTGATAATTTGAAGAATTTATTAGAAGGTGTAAGTAGGTGGAAAAGATTGTGGATGGGAAAGTGTGGAGCGTGTAGATGCTGCAGATTTATAGTTGAGAGGGCTTACATATGTGTCGCCGGATTTCCACGCACTTTAGCCTATCCTGGAGTATGTGGCTGTAATAGCCAAAATTTAGTATATTTGGCAACCTGCAGTACCTGTGATGCATTTTATGTAGGGATGACCACTCGTAGATTAAGAGACAGGGTCATGGAGCATGTAAGAGCAATCAAAAAGAGAGATGTCCACAATGCTTTATTTTTACACAGTATTAAATGTTCTCAGTTTAAAAAGTTTGTATTTTTTGTTATTGATCGCGTGTACATTGATCAAGGGGGTGATGTTAACAATAGAGTTGCTGTCTTGGAGGTCGAGTGGCAATTGAGGTTAAATGCAATGAAGGAGCCTGGTCTAAATGATTATATTTCCTTGAAGCCTGTGCTCAAGCAAAAGTCTTATCAGATTTGATTGGTTTGATATAAATTTTAAATAAACAATTTTAAATTATATTAATGTATTTAATAACAAATTTAGTTTAATATGTATATTGATATTTATATTCATATTTAATTTAGTTGCAAGTTTGTATTTGTGTTTTGTGGGATTAACTTGTAGGTTTAAAAACAGTATATGTATATGAATGAATGTTTGTTATGGACTCAATGGCAAGGGTGTGTTTGTCAATGTTTTTTCAGTTTACTCATTTTAGAATACTAATTTTCTGTTGTATAACATCAATTTATTAATCAATTAATTGATTATTCAATTAATTAAGTCCTATATAAAAGGGGTGTGATTTTTTAGCTCTTTACTCTGAAGATGCCATTTGTAATGGTGAAAGCGCTTAGTCTGCAATAAAGGATTTGTCTACTGTTTTCCAGCCTGGTCCGTGTGCAGTGGTCTGAATTTTCGATTTGTGATTAATCTTAAATAGATTTAGCTAGAATTTAGAAAAGAAAATGCTAACATGTATGCACTACAACAAATAGCGCAATGAAAACTGTGCAATGTGACTTGACAAGGGCTAAGTATATATGAGGTACAATATACTGCTACCCTGCAGTGACGACTGCAGCATGAATAAGCTATTCACTTGTGAAATCAATAATCCTCATGCAGAGATACAAATTGTGGTACAGTAGATCATGTCACTAGGGATCATGAGCAAGAAGGTAGCATACTCATGACAGTTTGTGCCATCACACACAACAAAATGCTCCCAAACAATGTGGACACAGCTGACAGTCCATACAAGGGTTAAATAGTGAAGTACCTACATTGTGTACATTATAAAAGGGAAGGAAATATTTTAGTAAGATAGTAAGAAAAAGGGAAGAACAAACAGAGGAAGAGACATAATGGCAATGTGAAGGGAAAAGTGGCATGCACGGGGGAAGGAGGGTATATTTTTGTTTTCCTTTTAATGGAACTGGTCTATATTTTTTAAGCACAAAGAATAAAGACTTGAGGGGAATGGTAGTACAGGGGATGATGAGGGTAAGAAAGAGGGTATATGGAAGGCAGCAGGGTGCACACACACAGATATATAATACAGACAAAAACTGACATGGGAGAGGTTGATACAAAAGGAGACACACAAATAGACAAAGGGTAGATAAATGGTAATAGGGAAGGCTGGGCAATAAACTGGAGATGGAGACAAGCACAGTAGGAAGAAGATCACCATGGATGGAGGCAGCTGCCTGCCAAGCTGTAACAGTGAGAATCCCAAACAGAAATCAGTCACCTCTATGACTGCCCTCATGGCTGAGCCCAGTCACTGGTGACCTAGTGGTTAGGACAATGCAGTTATGTGCCTCTGTAAGTTGCATGAGGATGCACTCAAGGGTGATAATCTAGGTATGAAGCCACCTATCAACCATAGTTCACACTACCTTAGTCACTTCCCATCGGGTTACTCAAGGAGGTCCTCCCCAGAACTGCTCCCCAAACGGAAAATGGTACCACATGCTACTGATGAAATCTGCTGGTTGACTTATGCAACAAGATGACATTCAGACTGCTAGAGATGCAATAGGGGATCTTGATGCTGGTGCAAGCATTGTGGACACTGCCACATCATATCATTCTAAATGGCCGATACAACTGGAGAGAATCAAAATAACAAATGACAATTAATATCAGGAAGATGGTGACAGTGACAAAAATAGAACAAAGCAGTGAGGATAAGAAGGACATGCTACAGTTTAGGTCTTGGAAGGAGAAAACTGCATTTAGCAAGGCAATGAAAATATAAATGCCTGGGCAGCAGCTATGACAGGCTTATGAGATAGTGGCACCAGATATGATGGGATGTGCCCCATCACTGCTGTGTAGGAAAGTGGCACTGTATGTGCATGGTAAGCAGTGTGTGTTCAATGAACAACAAAACAATGCAGAAATAATGTTAATTTATACATGAAATGTATGGCCCTGTGGCATTAACAGTGTCTGTATGTGCATATGTGATGAGAAGTGTGACAAATGCTGTGTGGCACTGCACCATATATAACATGCCTGGGCATACCCGCAGAAGTATACGATGAGCATGTAATCCTTGTGGTGATACTACACCTTGACAAAATGAAATGCAAGTGCAGAAATACAGAACTGCCTCACAACTGGCACATTCAGGTCATACCAGGCATACGTGGGACAGTGATAGGAAGTGAAATGGACAATCATGCAACATAAAATGTCAAGCAGAAAAGTATACTTTGCAAGCCTTATTTGTTGACCACAAAACTATAAGGTTATGAGCTCCCCAAACTTCTAAAATATCACTGAGGATATCTGCACCCTTACATAAAGTTTTCCACCCCAAGTCAGTACATTCTGCAATACAGTGGTGCTGTCAGGATTAAATGGCAGTATTAAGTATCACAGTTACACTTACACTTAAAATATGTATCAGTTTTAAAGAAAAGCAGACATATATGCAATGATTACATTGTTAGCAGTATCAGAGCAAGAAATTAAACAAACTCTGAAGTCTGGTACAGTCATGCCTGCCTCCTCTGGCAGGTGGTCCTGTTCTCCTGAATGTTTTCAGGAAGTGAAAGAAAAATCAGACAGAAACACATTAAGGAGCACACCATACCCTTGGACATCAGAAACATCTTCTAGAGGTATAATAAGCCCTAATTTAGTGAGACAAGTATGCAGTCATACATAGTACAATATTCATATATATATATGCTGTCTCTCCCTAACCTCTTCTTCCATTTGGTGGAAAAGGACAGGGTGGCACATTTTCTGGTCAATCTAATGAGGCAAGCATTGCTCACCATAGTAAGTTACATGCATGGCATTGCTCTGGCAAGTGACTGGCATGCGTTCTCCTTATACTGGGAGACCTCATGTGACACCTCAACAGTTGCCGCCAGTGGCATAGTTGCAACAAGTGAAAAAAAATCTTGGTCTTCCTGCTGTACAACATAAGATTTTCCAAAGTCAGACATTCCAGAAACCATAGCCACTGACCAATTTGAAACCAGAAGTGAAAACGGTAGCTGGGCCACATTGACACACATCACAGAAACCATGTGATATGCATCAATGGATGACATGGCAGCATGAGTCAGCCCAATGCCAATATGCAGTGGCATAACCTCAAGAAACATGTGTGGATTGGTGGACGGGGGGGGGGGCAGCAGTTGAGCACCAGGCACACATGGTAGTCTGACTCTACAGACATATGCACAGTACACTAGGATGTCACTCCAGCAATAACAAGAAACCATAACTGACAGGATGTCCCTATAGAACATATAAGGGGCTTTTAAAGCCCTGCTAGTGTGGATGGAATGGAGTTACTTGGGCACAAGCAGATCTTATTATGGACTGCCATGCTTGTACAATAGAAGACACGATAACCATAGAGCAATGTGGGGAAGACACTGTGCTGCATTTTTTTGTGAAATTCAAAAACATTTCTTTAAAATTACTTCATTAATATTATTGCTGTGCTGTGTGCCCGGTAATACAGTTATAAATGCCATGGGAACCATTGTGGGACTCACCACATTATTAATCTTGGCATAGCAGAGAGTACACTTAATTTAACTATGAATTTTGGAGTGACACACATGCTTCATAACTTACTACAGTTTCTGTGGTACCGCCTATCATCAGGTAGGGATCCTCAGCAGATATCTACATTTTATTGAGTGGTTTCTCAAGAGCAACCTACAGTCAGCAGGGCTGACACCAAACAGGTGGAAGGGATGGGATAGGTGACTGAGAGCAGAGAGTGTACAGGTTCATCCAGCCCCAGCTTACCAGTTGGACTGTTGAATGACAGGGATTGCTGGAGTAGTTCTGTGGCATGGTAACACAGATGGAGAGAGTGTGTTGGTAGGAACACCCTCTGTTACAGGGGTTTGGCTAACATAAGCAGAGAAGGGGTAGGATGGGGAGCCACCTTTGCTAAGCAGGTCAGGCCATGGATGTGTGCACATGGGCACTCATTGGTGTTAGCTGGTAGTCCACAAGTCCAAATGGGTAGATAACAAGCTGCATGTTACAGAGAATCAGTTTACACACTGTCCCAACCAGATTGCTGTTGGGGATATGGCCTGTGAAAACACAGTGTAGAAAACATACTAAATGTTGCAGCCATGGTGATGGAAAATGTAGTAGACAGGCAGGGGTGATGAATGAAATAATAGTGTCCTAGCATTGAACATAGACTCGTGTTCCTATGTGCAGGGAGTAATATGGGACAAAACACTGTATCAGCATCTGGAAAAGTTTACCTCAGCAAGACACAGGTGTTATTGCAGGCCCTACAAGTGGATGGTAGGCATATTCTAAGCACAGACAAGAGAGATGAAGTCTAAAGGGAGCATAAGTGGTAGGATCTCATGACAGATGTGAATGTCATTGGCTAGCAGAACAGCATAGCACAAAAGGTCCATTGTAGGGTCACCAATATGATACATCATGCCCACACAAAACCCCAAGCCATCACATGAGAGATAATGGGTACAGACAGAAGTTTGACATCACACACAACTGTGACTGACATGGAAGAGTTTATTTGTGTCCTTCTAGTAAGGAGTTAATGGTGAGATTACAGTAATAATCTTGCAGATACAGCTGCCATGGTCATTTTCAGTGTCACATGGTAATTCTGTCAGTTTTTGCAGTTTCCCATCATCTCTGCCATCAAATGTCGATGGCAGCACTACTCCACAAAGAGGGTGAGCCTGTGGCTGAGGCCATTCACAATTATACCTACTTGTTAACTTACAGACATTGTCACATCCATGCCTGCACAGCTTTCTGACATCTGCCACTTCTGTGTCCCTCTTCACTAGTACTGTGCAACTGCATAGAACATCTGTCCACCTGTTGACCTATCAGTAGACAGTATACCTTACACCATCAATCTCCCAGCTGGATTCCACAATACCTCCACCACATCCTCTAGTCCAGCTGACTTTCAGCTAAGTAGCAGCTGTTGATTCTTGTCACCGTGCCATGTACTACCTATGATAATAATGACAGGTATGCCCTGCACACCCCTCTGTGACATATGGATTTGGTAATGTCTAATGCACAGCATGGTCAGTCAATATACTCAGCACAGCTTGGGTACTACATCAGTTTTAATGCTTGTTGTCTTTATTAAATCCAAAAGCTGTGGACCAAATACTGCTTCTTTGACAGTGTTGTGGTGTACTATATGTTCCTTCTATATAATATGTGCCTCAGCCTCGCACATGTTTTTTCAGCAGCAGGTTCCTCCACCAGTTCTTCACTCAATACCTCCACCATTGCTGTCTGCAGTCTACTTAATTGCCTAATAGTAACCCCAACTTTGAATCTAATACCAGGCTGAACACACCATGCTATGTATCTTGAATCTCTCTACTTCCTTCATCCTTTGCCTATCTCACTGTACTCTTCTCCTATTTCATCCAATGTACTTAAATACAATGCAAAGACAATGCCAATCTCTAATGGAAATACAATATGTTTAGATGTAAATACATTGAATAATTGTATCACACTGCTGTATACTGTCTCTCTAGATACATTCTCTCTAGAAATCAAACACGTTACTTGACTTTTGATTATTGATCATTTCTGATATGTACATTTTTATACTGCTTATAATATTGTTATCTTATGTTACTTTGCAAAAATTTGTACTGTAAATGTTTGTCACATGGGTGGAGCTTTTCTCCCAAGGCCTCTGCTAGAAAATGTTTTTTGTCCCAGTCAGACTTTCCCAGTAAACAAATGTAAAATAAATAAATAATAAATAAAATTGTGCAGCTTTGCACAAATTATAAATATCTTGTGGTGGGTCTTCAGAGCATATTGCAGTGCACCACCAGAAGTAACCAAACAACAGAAGAGGAATTTCAGCAGTCCAAACACATGCTTGGCAATGTTACAGCTTATCACCATTGTGGTGTTGTGTAACATCTCATTCATACTCTGTGGTTTCTGTACATATGTCAAAAGCCATGGCTCTGGGGTGTATCTGTCATCAACTGCAAAACATAGGACAGGTCACCTTTTCTGCTCACTGCAGCTGACTATCAATAGCTCTTAGGGTGTCTCCTCATCCACTGGATTTCTAGTTAATTATTTATACTGGTGTGAATGGCTGCCAGCCCAGCTAGCTAGAATTTTGTAATAATTCTATGTCATTTGGGAATAGTAATATGATTTGTATGCTTGTCTTACAAATGTAAGAAAACTATATGTTATGTGTGTATTAAACTGCTAGTGCAGAAGTGCATGTTAAACTTTAAGTTATGTGCTGAGCTTCAAGAATGTAACCACAGTGTACTCTACTGGAAAAGAACAGAGTTAACTTGCAAACCAAGAAAATAAGTGAATTGTTTATGATGGTGTTTACCTCAGCTAGGAGACAGAATGTCTGCAGCTAAAAATTTTTTATATTGTCTGGAAACAGAAATATTTTCAAGTTTCAAAAGGTAAAAGTGTTTAACTGTTTTACGACTTCCATTTATAGGCAAACTTCTGAAAAATAAATATTTTGACACACAGGTGACAAAGAATGATGTAATCTGAGATAACCCAGCAGAAATGTTTGGTAGCAACTTAAGAACTATCTCAGAGAGTGAGTCTGTGCATGTTGTATTTGTCTTTGGATCTGACAACATCCTCTCATCAACACTTGTCTTGCTCTGTACATAAGTCATTTAGAGCATAGTATCTCTTAGATATAGATAGGAATACAGTAAAGATTAGTTTAGATGTTTTCTGTATTTATTTGAGACTGTCCTGCAATGCTGTTTTGAAGTATTGCCTGATTCTAAACTCTGTTGTCACTGTATTGAGTTATTGAATATTGTCTTGTGCTTTTATTATTGATTATTAAATATATTTAAACCTTTTAATTGTGGCTGGTTTGTTTAGAGATATTTAAGCTCTTAGTGTACTTGCATATGCATTTGTTGACACTGTATGGCCCACCCTTAAATAGTCTTAAAAGTCTTGGACACACATATAGTAACATTACACAGAAGAATTGGTCACCCCTTTGGGAAAGGGCCTTATAGTAGCTGATAGGAGTGGTTGATGGCAGCTGGTACCACTTTATAGTCTGGGCAGAAAAGGCCATAGCTAGTGAACCTGTGCCAGCTTTCCCCAGGATTGTCTGTGTGTTTGTATATAAATCAAATTGCAAAGTGTTTTTGTGTGTGTGTGCGTGTGTGTGTGTGTGTGTGTGTGTGTGTGTGTGTGTGTGTGTGTGTGTGTGTGAGCTACTTGGGCAGGGCCACAAAGCACTGGTTGGACAGAGAGGGTGCTGGAAGATTTGGCTTGACCACTCGGCTGAGATCTTAACCCTATAGTTGTGTCAGTGGGATGTCTTATTGGAGATCTGGATAAAGAGAGAGAAACCAGCTCCATACCGACTGTGATCTCTGTGTGCTTTTAAAGGAAATTATACTTTACTGTGTGTGTACTTATCATCCTCTCAATGTGCACGTTCCTCACTGGTGCTAGTGGTGAATATTGAGGCTCCTTGATTACTGGGCCAGTGCAGGGGCATCACAACTGGGCAGTTGTTTTTTTATTTCAATTGCTGAAGCCTGTCAAGGATCTAGCATTCTCTGGAAGCACTGAGGACAATGCATTAATAGAAATTTGCAGGCAATGCAACAGTTTCTTATTCCGACTCTTTCTTGCAGTACATTTCTGTCATACCTTAGTAGCCATACCATCTGTTTTGAATGCCACATGACAAGTAAAGGTGCAAAATTGCATAAAAATCATACATATAGGAAAAGCAATCCATAAAAAGGGTATCAGGGCTTCCAAAAAGCTTAGTATTGCAGAGATCACAATATTCAGCACCAGAGTTCTTGAAATAAATGGCAATTAATAATGTAATTTCTGTGTTAGAAGCACAAGTTTTAATTCAGCTCATGCATTCGCCAGAGTATGCCAGAACCTGTATCAAAATGAGTTCTGCAGTACCACAGAACAGTACTCACATTGTGACAAACACATTCACACTAGACTGTTTGGCCTCCCCATCCCCATAATGAAATAAATGCCCCCTGCGCCCACTATGGCTGGCTATTGCAACACATTATTTCATCTATTCATGGGTGCAACACCTTGTTTTCCTGCCAGCAGGAGCAGACCTCTCCATAGGTGCAGATGTCTTCAGGGCCAATTATTTGGCCCCGGATATGACATAAATGACTAACATAGTGTAAAAAAACATGTCCCAATGAATGTCAAAGGCAATCCTTTAAAAAAAAAAAAAAATATATATATATATATATATATATATATATATATATATATATATATATATATATACATATATATATATGGTTCCCCTTCAGAATGTTGAATGGCCACAATCTTGAAAATCATATGGTCGAGGTCATATGCTTGAAATTGTGGAAGCTCGACTCTGTGAATGGGGAATGGCATACAGCGCAGAACGGGAGATTTCCCTTTCTGTGCTGTAGTGCGATCTCGGAGTTGGAATAAATAAGTAGCGGGGGTGCAGGGGGGCTTGCCCCCCTGCAAAAAAAATTTGTTTTGTTATGTTTTTCTGTTTTTCAGCTCCCTTTCATGAAGTCTAGCTTCAGAAATTCAAGCATATGGCTTCAGCCATATGCATTTCCAGTTTCTGAATGTTTGACTTTGTGAAGGAGAACCATACATACATATATATATATATATATATATATATATATATATATATATATATGTGTGTGTGTGTGTGTCCCCTACACATGGTCGAAATGCCACAAAGTCAAAACCCATATGGCCGAGACCATATGTGTGACTTTTGGAATCCTGACCATGTGTAACGGCCATCTCTGTGCAGTGCAAAATGGAAATATTTCCATTTCCACACTGTAGTGCGATCTCATATTTGGTATATTAAAGTTACAGAGGGGTTGGGAGGCATAGCCCCCCTGCTAACACTTAGAAAGTGTGTTACTGTTGTGTATATTTTTTATTTTTACATGTTCGAAGTTGCGGAAGTCGAACATATGGTCTCGGCCATATGGGTTTCGGCTTTCTGCAATTTTGATCATTTATAATAGACCCATATGTATGTATATATATATATATATATATATATATATATATATATATATATATATATATATATATATGTATAGATATAGATATATACAAATATATACATATATATATCTATACATATATATATATATATATATATATATATATATATATATATGTATGTATATATAGATATATATATATGTATATATAGATATATAGATATATTAAAGTAATTGAAAGTACTGTTTATAGAGTTCCTTGTCTTTATAAATTGAATCTAAAATGTACTTATCCTTAACATGAAAAAATATGTTAGATCAATATGATGAAACTAAAAGAAAGGTAAGGACATTTCAGTAGTGACAGACTTTGAACAATCACTATAAATGTTGAGATGTGCAGTCATTAGAAAGATTAGATTAAAGGATTTAGTACTGCCATTGCCCTGTATTCCTGATCTGTAAAACGCCCATTAGCTTGTTTTATAATATTTCATTTCAGTTAAATTTACATCATTAATAAGGACTGTGGTCACAAGAAGAATGGTTCCAGGCCATCAAACTGTAATAATCGCTGCAAGTTTGATACTGCTTTAAACCACCAGACATACTAGCTACATCTAGCATCATGGGTAACATATAGCAGCAATTCACATGAATGTAGTCCTGCTCAGATTTGTAATTTCTCTTTTAAACCCAGGCTCAATTATCCATGCAAGTTATCAGGCCATTGTTGTAGTCTTTTCTTTACATTACACTGTTGCTCTTCTACCTCCCCAAGTTTTATCTTTTGTCATGATGAATCATGACACCAAGGAACTGTACAGTGCAATCATACCACTCAACTGTTCTTGGTTTTGTATAATGTCTTCAATTTCGCCTCATACATTTTCTCTGTCTCTTATACAGTTTCTGATTTTCTGTTAAATTACTAAGGGCTGAATTTCGTTAATCACGACAGACATTAGAGCTTCATTTTAACATTGTTAAGAAAATGTATGTGGATGCAAGCAGGTTGTTCTATTAATATTTTAGAGAATTAGTCATTTGTAAACATTTTCTCTGAGTTTGGACATTTGTCTCCCTATTACTTTTTTTTGGCTTTTGTCTGTAATTCATGAGCAACTCTTGACTGCTCAGTTTTCTTCTGAGCCTTGAATGCAAACAAGACAACTTCTGTATCCATCTTTGTCAATATTTTTTGGTTTTGTGAATATTCAGAATGGAAACTTTGTATGGGTGTACATTTGAAGCATTTATGCATGAAGATCTTGAAGACATAAATATTTGTAAACAAAAAGAGCATAACCCCAAGAATTTATCTGTAACTTACTTATCTTTATCTTTATTATCACATACTGAAATTTCTGTTGCAGCCACACTTTTTTTTTCTCCTAAAGGACTAGTCCAATGGTTCCTTTATATCCAACCAGTTGACCCATTCATTTTGCGGGGGAACAACCAGGCATCTTTGGGTTAGGTGAGAACCATATAGCCCTGTCTTTCCTGCCTGAGTATACCAGTCAGCCCATTTGTCCCCTGTCTTGAAACCACAGAGGTTAAGAGCAGATGAACTTGCTGGTTCTGTACAGTGGCCTATCCCTTCCCACATTGAAGCAACCTCCTTCCATGTGGTGACTTTCTGTGCTTTGCCAAGATTACCAGTTGGAAGGAGCAAGTCTCCATTTCACGCTCTCACCTAGGCATCCATGCAGATGGGCAGCATGTGCTCATAAACACATGTTACATGGTTACAACATCCAGTGGTCCTATTAGGTTTCACCCAAGTGGCAAGCCAGGGCAACCTTTCTTCCCAAGGATAGGAGAGCCAGCAATGACCACTTAGTCTTATCCTACCCTACCAGCTTCATCAGGCACCTACACTATGAAATGAACTCAGGATTCCTGAGTCATACTGAGGCTTTATCCCTCTGTGCTACTAGGTGTGTGTGTAGTGTAGATATACCTCTCATCTGTCCAGATTTTCACAGAATGTCCATATTTTGCCTTATATTTTGGTCTATTCCTCATAAAATTTGTGGTTTTCTGGAAAATTACTGAATATTGAAGCCACTAAACAATGACATACATTTGAGTGTTTCAGTTACTATGTTTTATATTCTCTGTAATATAACAGACTTTGGTAATAAGACATTCTGAATTGCAGTTGCTTATTTATTAATTATTGCATAATATGTGTTTCTAAGATAACATTTGTTCAATTTCTGGATGAGAAATCATGTTTGTTATTTGGACAGCTCTGTTCATGATGCTTTTGCATTTGATTACTAAGTTGCAAAAGTGATATAACTTTTGGGGATTCACTTTATATCCTCAAAATACTGAAATATCAAGTTTTGGTATCTTGAGACTATAAAGTGGAACACCCAGAACACCAGCAGTCGAAAACCACAAGTTTTGAAATCATGAATGCAAACGGCAGCCGAAAACTGTGAATTTTGAAATCACGACCTTAAACAAAGGGTAAACATCCTGGTGCAGAACACAGCCATGGCAGACAATAGTATTAATTCTCCAGGAACAATAGGAGCCATGTACAAGACATCCATGCCACAGAAAGGAGGGAAGGTGCTACTATTAGATGGCTACGTGCTAAATTGAGAGAAGGTGAGGAATGAAAAGTCCTACTGGTGCTGCAAATGGAAGCAAACTGAGAAATGTAAAGGTAGGGCTATTTCCGTAAGTGTGCCTGATGGTGAATGGCTGCTTAAGTCCATTCCTCATATCCATGGTGGGGACCCTGCTGAGGTTGAGAGGTACAGAATGTGTGCAGACCTAAAGGTAAAGGCCAGAGTGTCCAGAGATAACCCCTGTGTGATTGTGGATGATATGGTGCCCTCTATATTGTCCATTGTAACCCCTAGCTTACCTGCACCGAAGACACTAGTCCAACAAGTAGGCAGGGTCCGCAGACAAGAGACAAAGTCTGTCTTTGATAGTATACTTGCATTGGAGGATGTGAACATGGCTGACTTCCCCACCAAGTCCGGAGTGTTCACCAGTAAATTAATGTCGAATAGTAGCACTGAAACCACTGTGCTAGTATTTAGAATATGGCAAAACCTGCTAGATCTCAGCACTGCCACAATATGGCTAGTTGATGGGACATTCTTCTACAAGGGCATACTGTGTCATCAGCTATTTAGCATTCATGGCCTGGTGAAGCACTGCGGCTATCACAAAAGTGTGCCATTGCTATACTGTTTGATGTCCAAGAAATCACTGAAAGCATGCAATTACACGTGGAGCTGTGTCCTGCAACTGCTGGATGAAGAGGGGTTAGAGCTCCATGTGAGGTACATACTTAGTGATTTTGAAATCGTGGCCAAACAGGCTGTTGCACTTAATCTGCAGGGGGTAACGGCAAAAGGGTGCCTGTTCCATTTTGGCCAGAATGTCTGGTGAAAGGTCCAACAGCTGGGGCTTGCACACACCTACAACACAGATATGGCCTTCCAGATCCTGGTGAAATGACTAGTTCCCTGTCATTCCTGCAGGAGACAGAGGTCCCCTCAGTGTTTCATGCCTTAAAGGAGGAGTTTCCATGAGAAGGGAGGGAGCTACTATGGTATTTTGGTGACTGGTACATACATGGCAAACTTAAGAAGTTTTGCACATGTACCAGCAGTTTCAGTAGGTTACCTCCACTGTTCCCAGTCTCCTTCTGGAATGTCAATGAGCTGAACATGCTGTTCCTACCACGGACTCAAAACAGTGTTGAAGCTTGGCACCGGTGGTTGAAGTCCCTATTTGTCACAAGGCAACAGACCTCAGGGTGCTTTTGAATGTGTTGGCACGACAGCAGAACAGGGTAGATGAGCTGTGCGTCTGGGTGAGTTGTGGCACACCCCCTTCACCAAAACACCGGTTGATCCAGAAGAGGCACAGTCAGTTTGAGAAGGTCCTGCAGCATTAGGAGACATACACCACAAAGGACTTCCTGCTGGTGATTGCCAGGGTGTTACATATGTAAAGGACTGTTATTTCTTGACACTGCTGCAATTCTCTGTTGCTGTGTATTTATGTGGGTGATATTACGGGCTGTCGGAATGGACTGAGGTCGGTATCCTTGATGGATTCACCACGGAGGTTCAGAATACTGTGGAAAGTCTGTGTAATACAGGGCTATGGGTATGTTACGCATGTGAAGGTGTCAGTATTGTTACAGTACAAGCTATGGTGATGGGAGTATGGCACAGGTCGTCTTACAGTACTGTGGATGTGTTTTGCGCTTGGATTTACATTCAGAATGGTATTTCCTGCACTGCCTTCATTTTTGTTTGTGAATAAAGTGTGGTGTTGTGTTTTTGATGTTGTGGCACCTTAGGAGGTTCGATGTTCTGATAGCCGACATTCTCAGGTTCGCTCTTTAGTGTATTCGGCATTGTCGGGTTTGCTATTTAGTAGATTCATGCTTATGTACTTTCCACTTTATAGTCTCAAGATACTCAAATTCAATATTTCAGAATTTCGAGATTATAAAGTGAATCCAACTTTTGGATGTTACAACTGTATCTTTCAAATATGAAGAATTTAAAAGGGGAATAAATAGCTAAATGCAGAAATTGCACTTGGATATTAAGCAGTGACTTCTTCTGTCACCTCCTCTGACAGGAACACAAACATAACTACTTCTCCTTCCTTGTTGGTGGCATTTTGGTTTCCTCAAATGCCAGGTGGGTTACTGGACAAGAATAAATACTAGAAGCAGTTTAAATGAGACAGTCGCATTCTATGTACTGAAAGATTATTTACAAAGATGGCATGATGTGTTAAAAGCATTACCCATTTCTAAACAATGCATAAAATAAACAGTTGTCTCACTCTAAGAACAGACCACAGTGTTTGTAACTTAACAATTACAGAGTAAATCACATCTGTAGTAATGAATCATGGGCAATGTTAGTTATTTTGGCAAATTTGTATGGTATTACACCAATCATGTCTGCAAGAAAATAAAATAATGAATAGTTTATTGATTTTAAGCATTCTGATTTTGATTCCACAGCTTCTTGCAGAAATAAGGAATATTAGTATCTCCCAAGAGAATGAGGAATCTTTTCATTTTCTTACAAATGGAGACGCAGTAAATGGATATGACTTAATTAACTGGCAGAAGATTGACAATACTATGCAGCTGAAGACAGTTGGAAAATATGCTTTAAATGGTACTGTAACATTTGATCCAAATGCAATCATCTGGAAATCAAACAAAGTAAGAAAACTACCACTGCTAACAGCTTTGATGTGTTTACTTGTAGAATTTTAAGCAACTCATTTTTGCAAATCTTCCATCTTCATTTTATTTGTGTAATTCCCCAGTTTCAGAAGTTGAACCATTTCTGTTTTTACAAGTAATGAAAGAAAACAAGGATGCTTGCTTGACTTTAATGTTAATCAAATTGTATTGTAGAACAATGCATCTGCATCTTGTTACTGAAAGAATCATCATCATCACTAGCCCCTTTTTTCCTATTTTCCTACATAGGGTTGGGGTGTTGTGTCAACCGTTGCCATCTTTCTCTATTCAATGACACTCCCCTACCTTCTTTAACACTCATGCTTGACTGTCACAGGTCTTTTCTCACACAATCCATCTACCTGTTTGCTGGATGCCCTTGTTTCCTCTTGCCTTCTTCCTCTCTGTCCAAATCTTCTTCAGCAGATTCTCTTCTTCTTTTCTGCCCATGTACCCAAACCACTGTAATCTGTTCTCTTTAACCTTCTCTACATTTAGAGCTACTTTGGCTTCTGCTCTTATGTCCTCAATTCAATGTTAAAAGCAGTGGGCTCAGAGCTGAACCCTAATGCACACCCAATCGCACTGGGAACCCCTCTGTGAGACCAAACACTGTTTGTATGTGAATCATTGGGTCCTTGTACATAGCTTGCTGTAATTCTACTGACTTTGAACCACTGCAGGACCGCTCAAATCAGCTTTCTTGGGACCTTGCAAAAACAGGATAAAAACCAAGACTCCACAGCTGGAAGCAGACACGTTTAATCACAGTACAGTCCGTTCGACTCAGCACACAGTAAAATGCCAACAGCAGCAGAAAATCAACCTAATACAAGGTTAAACAGTTGGCCACAGCAGTTATGACCTAACACAAAAGTAATTACTGCTGTGGCCCAACTGTTTAACCTTGTATTGGGTTGATTTTCTGCTGCTATTGGCATTTTACTGTGTGCTGAGTTGAACGGACCACACTGTGATTAAAAGTTTTTGCTACCAGCTGTGGAGTCTTGTTTTTTTTCTTGGGATCTTGTCATATGCTTTCTCCAAGTCTAGGAATGCTCATTTGGACTCTTCTTCATCTGTAGCTTCTTTTCAACTATCTGTCTCACTGCCAGCATAGGGTCAGTTCTGCTGCATCCTGATCGTAATCTGACTGCTCATCTCCCATCTTACTTTCTACTACTCTGTGTGTTCATTTATTAATCACCCTCTTCAGAACTTTCATGTAATGTGACCGGAGTCTGATACCATCTCTGCTGCTCTCAGTTGTGGATGTCCCTTTTGTTTTTGGGCACTGACACAAGTCTGATTATTCCCTTTCCCTCCACACTGTTATGAGTACCTTCAGGAGCCATTTCTCCCCATTTCACCCAAAATCTTTATAATGCTGTTATGACATTGTCTTAGTCTGCTGATTTCCCTGACTTCATTTTCCTTAGTGCTGTTCTTACTTTTGTGGTAGGCTCCTCCTCTTCTCTCATTGTAGGCTGTATATGGGGCAGTACAGCTTCTATATATGTGTTTTTTTTTCATTCGGACGTTGCTGGAAGTAGTTCTCCATCTGCCTTTGATATCCTGTCAATTGGCTAGCAGGTTGTTGTTGGCATCCCTTGTGGAGGGTGTCTGACTATCATCTTTGTCTTTCTGTCTTTGGCTTGCAACCGGACACAGTTTCTTGGTTCCATCTACTGAGCCACTTTGCAGAAGCCGAGTATCTCTAACTCTTTGTTCTTTGCTATTGCAACTCTTTTCTTCGTCTCTCTGTTGGTCAACTGGTATTTATTCCCAGCTTGGTCCATCTTTTTGATAAACCACTTTTCCTGCACTCTTTCTAGCTTTTGTTCACTTCCTGGACTTCTGCATTCCACCACCAACTTTCCTTGTGTATCTTATTTTTATACTTGGCTCAGCCACATATCTGTTCTGTAGTCCTAACACATGCTGTTTTAAGGCACTGCCATTTTTCTTCAGCTTCACCTATTTTCTCTTCTTCTTCTTTGTATTCTGCTTGAGGTGCTAGAGCCTTGAGCAATTCCTTGAACTGTTATACTTTCTCTCCAGTCAACTTCCAGGTCTTCAGCTTGATCTCTGTTGACCTATGACCATTCTCTGACCACAACTTGCAACTGCTTGTTACAACTAGTGGTTTATGTTGTGGGCCAACTATTTCACTGGGGATGACTTTACAATTGCTGATTCTACTCCAGAGCCCATTCCTTGCTAAGAGAAAGTCTACCTGAGTTACATGTTGGGCACTCTTGTATGATATCTTGTGACTGTCTTTTTTTCTGAACCATGTTTTGGCTACTATCAAGCCATTTGACAGACAGAACTCTAGAATGGCCTCTCCTTCTTTATTCCTGTTGGCCCACCCATGTGGACACAGGCAGTCCTCATATCCTGTCTTGTCTGTCCCACTATGTGAATTCAAGTTGCCCATTATTAACAACAGTTTATATTGTCCTGCTTTATCCAGTAGGTTCTGCAACTGCTGTCTGAATGCATAACCAAATAAAATAGAAAACTCTTCTTATTTAAGAAGAAAACTTACTGTGGCTCACTGGTATAAAAGGAAACCTTAAGTATGTCACACTTGACTGAGGTTCAACAAATGGACAGTGTTAAGGAGCCATCTTGGTGGGACTGAGCAGCCACTGGCATGATCTTTTGAGTGTGCCTGTGCCTGTGTGTGTGTGCGTGTGTGTGTGTGTGTGTGTGTGTGTGTGTGTGTGTGTGTGTGTGTGTGTGTGTGTGTGTGTGTGTGTGCGTGCGTGCATGTGCATGTCTGTGTGTGAATGTTGTTAATATTCTAATCAGTGCAAGGATGACATTAAGCAGAGGTCTAGATGCCAGGTTGCCAGGAAGATGTCATGCAGTCATTAGCTTTGACAGCTTTCATGAGCTGTGTGGATGCAGGGTTCTGTTTATGTGTGAGCTGTGCGCATAAGGACTGTCTGGTTGGGGGACTGTGTACAAAGGAGAAGATTTTGTGTGCATGTGGAGCTGTGTGCATGGGGGGATGTGTTTGTGTGCATGTGAGACTGTATGAATGGGGGCTGTGTATATGGGAGAATGTGTCTGTTTAGAGACTAAGTGGACATGGGTTTATGTTCATGTAGGACTGTGTCCATGTGGGGACTGTCTGCAAGTGAGGTTGTGTAAATAGGGGGATGTGTTCATTTACATGTAGGGCTGTGCACATGGGGGCTGTGTACATAGGGGACTGTGTCCATGTGGGGATTGTGTTAATATAGTGTGCATGTGAGACTGTGTGCATGGGGGGGCATGTTTGTATACATGTGGGCTTATGTGCATGTGGGGTTGTGTACATGGGGGACTGTGCCCATGTGGGACTGTGTGTATGGGAGGCTTTGTAAATAGGAGATTGTGTCCATGTGGGCACTGTGAGCCCATGAAGCTGTGTGCTTGTGGAACTGTGTGCATGGGGAGATGTGTTTGCTCGCATGTGGGGCTGTGTGCACTGGGGCTTCGTACAAAGAAGATTGTGACCATGTGTGAACTTTGAGCACATGGAGCTGTGTGCATGTGGAACTGTGTGCATGGGGGGGTTTGTTTGTATGCATTTGAAGCTGTGTGAATGGGGGGCAGTATACACAGGCTATGTACAAGTGAAGCTGTATGCACTTAGGGCTGTGTGTTTGAAAGGGAATGTGTTTGCGTGCATGTGAGACTGCATGCAATTGGGGCTGTGTCCATATGGCACTGAGTACATGAGGGAATACTTCCATGTAGGGACTGTGTAAATGTGGAGTTGTGTACACATGGAACTGTGTGCATAGCGGGATGGGTTTGTGTGCACTTGGGACTTTGTGCATGGGGAGATGTGCTTGTGTGCATGTGGAGCTGTGCACACGGGGGATGGGTATGAGTGCATTTTGACTGTGTGAATGGGGGACTGGGTACAGGTGAGGTTGTGTCATGGGAGACTGTGTCCATGTGGCAAATGTGTACGCATGGAGCTGTGTGCATTTGGAACTGTGTTGTGTCATGGGAGACTGCATCCATGTGGTGAATGTGTACATGTGGAGCTGTGTGCATTTGGGACTGTGTACAGAGGGTGCTGTAAACATGAAACTGTGTGCATGTAGAACTTTATGCATGGGGGATGGGTTTGTATTAATTTGGGCCTTTCAGCATGGGGAAGCAATGTTTGTGTGCATGCAGTACTGTGTGCAAGTGGAACCTAAGACACTGTCTCCATGTGGGGACTGTGTGCATATGAAGCTGTCTGGATGTGGGACTGTATGCATGTATGGGGGGATGTGTCTGTGTACATGTGTGGCTGTGTACATGTGGAGCTGTGTGCATGAGGGCCTGTATACATTGGAGACTGTGTCCATGGGGGGACTGTGTTCACATGGGGCTGTGTTCATGTGGGACTGTGTGCATGTTGGGCTGACAGCACATGGGACTCTGTGCATATGTATGGGAGGATTTGTTTGTGTGTATGCAGACTTTAAGTGCATGTGTGGCTATATGCATGTGGGACTATATGCCTGGAGGGATATTTTTGTGCGCATGTAGGACTGTGTACATGAGGGGCTGTGTACATAGGAAAGCATCTCTATGTGGGGACTGTGTGCTCCTTTAACTATTTGCACATGGAACAGTGTACATGGAGGTGGATGACATTTTGTGCATGTTGGACTGTTTGTATATGGGACTGTGTACATGGGGGACCATGTCCATGTGGGGCCGTGTGCATGTAGGTCTGTGTACATGGGGATGTATTTGTGTGCGTGTGAGACTGTGCATGTAGGATTGTGTGCATGTTGAGCTATGTTCTTGGCTGTATGTGTTTGTGTGCATCTTAGGTGATATGCATGTGGGACTGAGTGCCTGGAGAGATATTTTTGTGCGCATGTAGAACTGTGTGCACGAGGGAGATGTGTACTCAGGGAACCCTGTCTATGAGGGGAATCTTTGCAGGTAGAGCTGTGTGCATGTTGGACTGTATGCATGGGGGACTGTGTGCATGCAGGGCTGTGTACACAAGGGACTGTGTTCGTGTGGGGGCTATTTGCATCTGGCACTGTGCTCATGGAGGGATGTGTTTGCATGCATTTGGGGCTGTATGTATGGGGTGGATGAGTTTTTGTGCATGTTGGACTGTTTGTATGTGGGGCTGTGTACATGGGAGACTGTGTCCATGTGTGGACTGTGTGCATGTGGGAGTGTGTGCATGAGGGATGTATATGTGTGCATGCTGGACTGTTTGCATATGGGGCTGCGTGCATGTGGGAATGTGTGCACTTTATGTGCATGGAGGACTGTGTCCACATGGGGACTGTGTACAAGTAGGGTGGCTGTGTGTATGTGAATCTGTGTACGTAGGATCATAGGATCACAGGTGATTACTATGCTATCAACCCAAAGGTAATTTTAAACCTAGCCTTTTCAACCCAGTGTAATACCGTGGAAGTACTAGTCAATACCCAGATTGCATTTAGTGATCACTGCCAATGTCCAAAAGGGTTGTGGGAGCTATCCCCATAAGAATTTATGGTGCCCCATCCACTCGTCCAGGTACCTTTTGAACAGTGTCATAGAGGTGCTCTGTTTTATATGAATTGGTAGCCTATTCCACAGACATGACATTTGGTGGGAGATAATTCTGTCCCTCCAGTGAGTCCTATTTAAGTCCCAGGCCATATTTAAGTCCCTGGAATGGGTAGGTCTGGACCCATTTGATTTACAGATATGGAGTAAGTTCATTAGGTTTGGGTCTTGGGTTGCTCTGTAGGATAGGCATAAGTCTCCCCTAGAATTCTGTATGATACACAGTATAGTGGCAGGGACTTTAGTCAGTCTATGTAAGGCACATGATGGAGGCCCTTGATCTTTTTTGTTAGAAATCTCTGAGGTCTCATTAATTGCTGCAGGTGTTTAGTACAGTACATATTGAATGGGGTGTTATACTCAATTATGTTTTTTTTTAATTTTTTAATTTTATTTTACATTTGTTAACCGGGCTAGTCTAGCTGGATATATTTCCATTTTCAGTAGAGGCCCAGGGAGAAAAGCTCCAACAAGATAGAAAAATTTAAAATATCGTTACATGGTAAATGAAAGGATTAATAAAAAATACAAGTAATTATTACATACTAAAGATATTTACACTTGAAAAAGCAACAGTAAAAATATTTACACTTGAAAAAGCAACAATAAAAATGTAGCACAGTAAGATTCATAAGGAATTTTTCAAATCAAGTAGAAATATTTCAGCAGTATGTTGATTAGAGTTTAAACAGTACCAGCCTTGCTTACATGAATAAGCATTAAAATGTTTGGAAGTTTGTTTGGAAGAGGAAGAAGCAGTGGTGGAAGAGGGTGGTTAGTCAGGGCTACTACAAGGGCATAACCAGTGCGTTTTGAGGTGTTTTTTGAGTTTTTGTTTAAAGAGAGGTAAGGATGCGATTAGAGTTAGTTCATTTGGTAGCAGGTTCCAGTTTTTTCCCGCTGCGTTAGTAAACAGAGAGTCACCAGCCATGTTGTCAGACTTGGTTATGCTAGCGAGGAGTTTACTAGAAGAACGTAGGGAATTCAGATTTTTATAGGGGATTAAGAGATTGCAGAGTATAGGGGTGGTGTTGGGTTGGTAAAATATTTTGTGGGCAATCGTGAGTTGGGAGATTATCAGATGGTTTTGGAATTCAAGCCAGTCTAGTTGCCAAAGATTCAGACAGTGGTGGGTTCTAAAGGGATTGCCAGTGGTGAATCTGGCAATGTTATTGTAGGAAGTTGCTAGTTTGTTAAGGTTATTTTTCTTTAAGTTGGTATAAATAGGTGAGGCGTACAGAAGAGTAGAGATTAGACGAGAGTGAGCAATATTGGTTCTGGCTGCTGTGGTTAGGAAAGGTTTTATTCTATATAAGGAGTCTATTTTTCTGTTGACTGTTTTAATAGTGTTATTTATATGGTAATCAAATGTAAGGTTATTGTCAATGGTTATTCCTAACAGTTTAGTGGTAGATTCAGGGAATATAATAGTGCCATTATTTGAAGAGACTGAGAAATCTATGGGGGGGACTTGGTAGTGGGAGTAAAGAGAAGGAGCTTGTTTTTTTGGCATTAAGAAGGAGGCAGCGTTTGGTAAACCATGTTTCTACAATGTTAAAAACATTTTGAGTAAGAGAATATAGTTCTGATGGGGAGTATGCTGAGCATATTAGCGTAGAATCATCTGCATATTGAATGCAGGTGGCTTGAGGAATTACTACATGGAGGTCATTGATAAATAATGAGAAAAGAAGTGGTCCAAGAATAGAGCCCTGAGGGACTCCAATGGTGACTGGCAGAAAGGATGAAATTTGATTTTCCCAGAGAACTGTCTGTTGCTGAGGTAGGATCTGAACCATTTAACAGCGTGAGAGTCAAAGGAAAGGGATTCAAGAATATTGATTAAGAGGGTGTGGTTTACCATGTCGAAAGCTTTTGAGAGGTCAATAAAGAGTGCAGATGAGAGGATGTTTTTATTGCGGTTTCTATTGATGGTATCTGTAAAGGATAAAAGGGCAGTAGTGGTACTATGTGATGGCCTAAAGCCATGTTGGCAGTTTGCTATTATGTTATGTTGAGATAGATGATGTAAAAGTTGTTGGTGAATGCATTTTTCCATAATTTTTGCTAAGGGTGATAAGAGAGCTATTGGCCGATAGTTAGAGTAGTCATTTGAGTTCCCACCTTTATGTAGGGGGATAATGTGGGAGATTTTCCAAATATCTGGAATGGTTCCCTCTTTGATTGTCCTGTTTAAAAGGATGGATATAGGGTAGGCAATTACTTTGGCTGCTTTTTTGAGATATTGTGACGGTAGCTGGTCAGCAGAAAGAGTACATGGCTTGAGTTTTTGAATGAATTTATAGATGAGAGTAGTAGAGATGTGTTGTAGTTTGAATGTAGGTAGAGAGCCTGGTGTGATGGTGGGAAGGCTTGAGTTGTCTGGGATAAGTTGACTAGCTAGAGATTGTATGGTCTCAGTGAAGAAAGAATTAAAGGTATTGACAGTTTGATGGGGGGTATTTGGATCTGCATCAAGTGGGATGGGTGTTTGAGAGTGTCCTGGGAAGGGAGTTTATTGATACTAGACCAGAACGTCTGAGGATTATTTTGGTGAGTTTGCTGCAGTTAACAGTAGTAGTTCTTTTTATCTGTAAGTATTGCCTTTTGTGTACTATTTCTCAGCTGCCTAAAATTTAGTTGATCAGAGATATTTCTGTTAGTTCTCCACTTAGCCCAAGCTTTGTTCCTAAGCTAAATTTGATGTCTGGTTTCTTAAGAAAGCCATGGGGCTGGGTTGGACTTCATTCTGATGGACCGTTTAGGTGCATGCCTATCCAGGATAGATAAGAATTTAGAGTTAAGATACTTTACAGCCTCTTCAAGTGGAAGGGTTTTTAAAGGGTTCCAGTCACAGGCACTAAGTTCAGTTTGAAATAATTCTGAGTTAAAGTGTTTGGTAGAGCGTGTTGTCCTAAAGGTGGGGAGGTTGGGAAGATCCTTCTTTTATCTTATGATGTAGGTCAAAAAATGATTACTTACATCGTCTGGCAGCGTTCCTATCTTATAAGACTGTTTCTGTTTATTTAAGATAACTGCTGAGTATAGGGGTTATAACCTCTTTTGCTCTCGAGGCAATGCCTTTACTAATCAAGTGAACTGTGTGAAAGCTTCCCTTACAACGGTAGACACAGAGTGGTCAAAGTTAAGGTCACGGTCAACCTGTGATCCCGCCAGGTCCCTTACCACTTCATGGGTGCTTAGGGTATTGTTATTGATTTGATAGTGTGAAGGGACATTGTTTGTGCCAAAGGGAATGATAATGCATTTCTTTGCATTCAGTTTGAGACTATGAATAATACACCCATTGTTGGTCTGTGTGAGACCCTCCTACAGCATATGACATCATCAGGGGATTCAATGATTGCACCTGGTTTGCAGTTGTCTGCAAACTTGGTCAGCTACAACCCTTTAGTTATGACCTGAATTTCTAAGAAGTATATAACCAACAGTAGGGGGCCCTGCACTGACCCCTGTGGCACCTTATTGGTAACAGGTCTACTGGTTGATGTGAAGTCATCCATTTTGACAGTGTGTGTCCAGTTTGCAAGCTAGTTAGCAACCCATATTACTACAAAGGGGTTTACATTTAGTTTGCCTGAATGTGGGATTGTGTCAAAAGCCTTTGACAAGTCGTGGTATGCTGTGTGCACAGATTTGCCCTCATCAATGGCCTTGTTCACACTTTCAAAGAAATCCACCAGAATTAACAGGTAGGATTTACCCTTCACAAAGTCGAATTTGGTAGGCTCCAGGGTTTCAAGGTCACCTATGTCTTTATTTATGAGGCCCATAATGATGCATTCCTTGGCCTTACAGTTGGATGAGTTTTTGTGCATGTTAGACTGTTTGCATGTGGGACTGTATACATGGGGGACTGTGCCCCTGTGGGGACTCTATACATGTGAGAGTGTGTGCACAGTGGGTGTATTTGTGTGCATGTAGGATTTTTTGCATATGGGGCTCAGTGCATATGAAACTATGTGGATGCTGGGCTGAATGCATGTGGTGTGGAGCTGTGTGCACATGGAGCTGTTTGCATGTGGGACTGTGTGCATGGGGGACTGTCTGCATGTAGAGCTGTGTGCATGTGGATCTGTGTGCATAGGCGGATGTGTTTGTGTGCATGTGAGACTGTGTGCATATGTGTATGTGTACATGTAGGGCTGTGTGCACATGGCGTTGTGTGCATGTGAATCTGTGTGCATGGGGGATGTATTTGTGTGCATATGGGATCATGTGCATATGGGGCTGTGTGCATGTGGAATGGTGTGCATGTTGGGCTGTGTGCATGGAAAACTGCGGGGCTATGTACATGGAAGGATGTGTTTGTATGCATATGGGACTATGTTCATGTAGGGCTGTGTCTGTGTGGGACTGTGTGCATGGAGGGCTGTGTACATGTGGGGCTGTGTGCATGGGGGTCTGTGCACATAATGGGCCATGTGCATGTGGGACTGTATGCATGTAGAGCTCTGTGCATGTGGATCTGTGTGCATGGGGGTATATTTGTGTGCATATGGGATGATGTGGGACAGTGTACCTGGGGGACTGTGTGCATGTGGGTCTGTGTACATGTGGGAATGTGTGCATGTTGGGCTGTGTGCATGTGGGGCTGTGTGCATGTTGGGGTTTGTGCATGTGGGACTGTGTGCATGGGGGTGTATTTGTGTGCATATGGGATGATGTGCATGTGGAACAGTGTACCTGGGGGACTGTGTGCATGTGGGTCTGTGTACATGTGGGAATGTGTGCATGTTGGGCTGTGTGCATGTGGGACTGTGTGCATGTTGGGGTGTGTGCATGTGGGACTGTGTGCATAGAGGGCTATGTACATATGGGGCTGTGTGCACGGGAGGCTGTTTACATGTGGGGCTGTGTGCAAGTGGGATTCTCTGCAGGCTGGGCTGTGTGCATGTGAGACTATGTGCATGTGGGATTGTGTGCATGTAGGACTGTGTGCATGTTGGGCTTTGTTCATGTGGACTGTGCGCATGGGTGGATGTGTTTGTGTGCATTTGAGACTGTGTACATGAGGGACTGTGTGCATATCAATTTGTATGAGTTTGAGATATATTTCTGTGCATGTGAGACTGTGTGCATGTTGAGTTGTGTGCATGTGGGACTATGTGGATGGGGGGGCTATGTATATGTGGGGATTGTGTGCATGAAGAGCTGTGTGTTTGTGGATATGTGCACATAATGGAGGTATTTGTGTGCATGTGGGACTGTGTGCATGGGAGATTGTGGGGCTATGTGCATGGGGGATGTGTTTGTGTGCATGTGGAGCTTTATGACTGTGGGACTGTGTGCCTGGAGGGATTTGTTTGTGTACATATGGGGTTATGGGCATGTGGGGCTGTGTGAATGCTCAGCCTTCTGCAAGGAACTACAAATGGTTCCTATTCTCGTGCAAACACAGGCTGATTAAGATCCTTATTGTTCTGTAACAGCTGACAAAAAGGTTTCCATTCCAAAAAGCTGCAGAAGGTGACTATCAAAAGGACAATAATTAAAATTTGTTTTTTTTTCCAATGTGGGAGTCAGATTGAGGGTTGCAGTTGAAATTTCAAGGGCCACAACTATGATCCCTTTAACGGTGCACCCATAAATATGAAAACTGAGAATATTGACTAAGTTTGATGCTGTAGTACCTTGGAATATTCCAATTACTTTGGGAGGTGGCAGCGTCAGGTTCCATTTCTTGCTGGGGCTTAATATGGGCATATGAGCTGGCTGGTGGGGCATGTGAAGAGCAAAAATGGATAAATAAATAAAAAAATAGCACTGTATGTAGCAAAATAAATAAATAAAATAACACTGTGTAGCAAAAAAGATAAACACTATGTGTCGCAAAAGTAAATAAATAAATAAAATAACACTGTGTATCAAGCAATACATAAATAAATAACTAAATGAATGAATGAATGAATCAATCAATCAATAAATAAATAAATAAATAAATAAATAAATAGCACTATGTGTAGGACAAACATACATGGGTGAAGAGTGACTATCTTCATATAACACGCAAAATATTTCAGTTACTTTCTTAGAATAATATATCATGATCCCCAGCTTCAACAACATTTACTGTCTGGTGATTTTTTTTATCTACTTCTTAATTGGAAAAGCCCACTGGACCAAGTATCAGGTACAACATGACATGGCTGGTTAAGTGACTTGCTCAGAGTGGCAGTAGGCAAATAGTGAAAGAAAAAAACGTTAAAGCCAGTACCATTGACTACAGGAAGCAGTCTATTAAGAGCTGAGATCCTTAATCCTCTGTGCTACCACATTGGTTCCAGGTATAATGAGTCAAGCATTCCATCTTACTAGACTGGACAGCATGTCCTTTATAATATTTCACTTCATTTTTCTTGACCTGCAGCTAAGCATATAGATAACCTTCATCCTTATTTTCTAAGTCTCCTATTCCTTCATAACTAAGCTGCTGATACCCATAATTAATCTTTTCCTTACAATCACCAACAGATAAAGGTAAACAAACCAGAATAGCTATTGCTTATGTAAGAAAGGCCTCTATGACACTAAATAATTTATTTTTCACAAGTCTACTGCTGTTATTTTGCATTCTTATGAGAGTCTATCACAAGACAACAAATAATCTTAACAACAGAACCTTTATACATTCAAAATGTATGAAGCAGCCTCCACCTTTTCCTGTCAAAATGTATGAGGCAATTTATATAGAAATACACTACTGTAGGAGTTCCTGAAGTCTAGGGACTTGACTTACTGTTTGTACAATTTATTAACTTTCCATCTCCGACATAAAATAACAATTTTATATTGAAATTACCTGGTCTTGTTTAGAAATGCTCTTGCACTCTCTAGCATATATTTTCATAGAGATGTTTACAAAAAATATAGCACATTTAAATCCCTTCATTTTCCACCAGCTACTCCAGCAAAATGCACTAGGGAGCTTGGGAATGTAAACTAGTGGTGGTTCACGGTGATATAATATAAAGAGGACATATAAACTAGGCTGTTTATCCAGGCTTTGATGCCACATCTAAACTGCACCTGCAATTTAGAATGCAATGTTTAAAAGGACTGGGTTAAGAGTGTGTGGGACTCCCATTTAACAGCTGTATACTAGCATTTATACCATTATCAGAAAACATAAGCATTTCCATCTCACTGGGGCTTTGCCTTGAAGTACATTTATCTTGATGTACTTAACCAAGGTGACTTCTCTAAGACATTACTGAAGCATTGAATGAGGGCAAATCTGTGCACACTGCATATCTTGATGTCAATAAGGCATTTAACTCCATCCCACACTCGGGTATCATTGATAAACTCTCCTGGCTAAATGCCAGTCCTTGTGTAACTCATTGGATAGTAAACTAGCTCACAAACAGAACCAAGGAAGTTGGTATGGACTGCTATACCTCGTATAAAAGACCAGTCACTAGTGGTGTACCTGAGGGTTCAGTCCTTGGGCCATTCCTCTTTGGTGTTTCCTTCTCAGAGGTGAAAGTTAATGTTAAAGGTTTGTGGCTAACCAAGTTTTCAGATGACTGCAAACATGGTGCCATCATACTCTCCACAGAAGACACCATGATCCTCCAAGGAAGCTAGACCCATACAAATAGCTGGTGTCAAAACCATGGACTAAAATGAAATGCCAAGAAGTATGTAATCATATCCTTTGGAAAGAATGACTGTTTGCAACTATCACATTGACAATACTCCTCTGACAATTGATTATGTAGTTAGTGATTTGAGAACCTATGTCAACAATGAACCATCTTTAGATCACCATGTATTCACTGTTATAAGGAGTCTTTTTTCCATGCACAGCTTATATCTAAAGGCATTGAGTCTAGATCCAGGGATTTAATTGTTCCACTATACTCGGCACTCATTAGACCACTCATTGAATATAATACCCCTTTTGGTATGCACCTGTGCAAACACTTATCACAGCAGGAATGACGACAGAACCTTGTCACTAAAAAACTACAGGGCCTGAATCATAAAAACTATGCAGACCATCTCAAAGCCTTGTCCCTCTTCTCAATATCATACAGGCTACTGAGAGGTGACCTCTGCTTTGCTTATATATTCACGTACCCAAAGGTTTTTCGTAGAGTCAGCAGACTCTCTTCTGTCAGGCTTACTACACATTTACAAGTCCAAATGTGTCATAAATACCCACTCAGGGGATCTCAGTCTCTTTTGCAAAATAAATAGAACATGTTGGAGAAATAGGGCTGTATCACAGAGAATACCACTCTTATGGCACTGTCTTCCACGCCACAGAACTCAAAGTACTTCTCTTTCTCTATTTAGAGACAGACATTCTATGACACTATGAACAAATTTGTTTCATTTAATTAGTTTCTCAATGTTTCTTAAACTTACTGGTAGTCCAGTCCAAACTGACCCTTTTTAAGCAATGACTTGAGCAACAAGGCAAAAGGAGTTAGACCAACCAGTTAAGGCAATCAATGTAATGTGCACTGAACTTCAAAGAAAGCACTGCTAAATGTCTCATGACAAAAGAATGAAAAAAGTCAAAAGATCAAATGTTGAAATTGAATATGTCAATGCACGAAACATGCTAAAACACTAGATGTTAGCATTGTTTTTCTGCTTGAAAAAGTAAAAGCACATCAAATCACAGTGATGACTTCTGCTTAGAGCTTTCAGACACTAAGCTCTGTCCCGCTCCACCAAGTCAAAGCAATGATTGGTTTAACGTAAGTGGTCAGCATCAGCCTGCCATCTGCTTTCTTCCACTGACTGCCTCCCATAAGTCTCAATCCTCTATCTCCAAAATGTAAAACTTTACTTCTCAGTCAGTGTGGAACACAAATGGATGAAATGCTGAGCACAGAACACATGGGAGTTCACAATTTGGTTAATAACAGTTTCTTCATATTTATTATCCTGTCAAATTTTTAACATGATTCAGTATTATTTACCATGGCTATTTAAGCAAATCACAACAATGAAAATCTGACACGCCTCTTCAACATGGAACAGTATGGAAAGTAGTATTTTAACCATGCAAAATGAGGAACATTCCTAGTAATAAGGTACAGCGGAGACCTTTGCTTCATCTCCTCTGCTAACAGAGGGCAACTTCTGGTGGCCAGCTGTGATTACCAGAAATAGTTAAGCATAGCTACAGAAATGTAAACTGCTGCCAAGGGCTGAAAGTGCTGTTGCTACATTGAACTATACCTCTCAACTGCTCCTGATTTTGTAGAAAACCCCAGATTCCCCCCTCATATTTCTTGCCTTGTCCCTGATTTCTGGTAAATCACTGAGAACTATAGACAAATGTATAATGCTAGACATTAGCGTTTCATATTTCTTATTGTTCCAAAAGTAAACACCGATGTGCAACCTGTTGTTTTTAAATTATTTAGGGTAATATATAAACATTGTCACCAATTTTGTCCCCCAAGTATTTTGGGGTCGATTTAGAGTTCTTGAGCAAAGAAATTGAGAGATATGCAGTGAATATCTCTCAACTGTCCCTAATGTCATAGATCATCTCAGATTTTGCCTCATATTTTTTACCTTGTCCATAATTTTCTGGTAAATCATTGAGGATTACTCACAAGTCAGTAATGCTAGACATTAGATATTCATGCCTCTTACAGTTCAGAACAATGTATGTCAATGCAAACCTGTTATTATTTTAACTTTCTAAAAATTGTCCCTAATTTTGTTCCCCAGTATTTCTGGTTATGTCCAGAATTCTTAGGTTCATAGGTAGGTACTAGGCTATCTCCCCAAAGGCATTTATAAGCCTAGTCGTAATGTGTTGGCTTTCGCCGCCCCCTTAGATTAGTTCCCTGTGCCTCTGTCCAGCACAGCCATTGAAGTGATCCCTGGGGTTAACTTTCTGTTTCACATCCACTCATCAAGGTTTCTCTTGAAGAGGGTTAGCGAGGAGATCTGCCTAATGTAGATTGGAATCTTGTTCCAGAGCATGGGAAGTCTCTGGGACAGGAATCTATCCCTCCAGCACGTCCTATTTATTATTTTGGTGAGGTTTAGATCCCTGGAGCATGTGGCTCGAGGGGATATGGTTTTCTTTAGGTGGAGCATGTCCATCAATTCTGGGTTGGACATGGCCTTGTATGTCAGGCAGAGATCACCTCTGAGTAGGCGGTATGCAACCGAGTATAGCTGGAGTTTCTTCAGTCGAGTTGCACAGGGCATCTGCTTGAGGCCAGTGATCCTCTTGGTGAGGTACTTCTGTGGTCTTTCCAGTTGTTGCAGGTGTCTTGTAAGGTACATCCCAAATTGGGCATTGTACTCTATGATGGATTTGATGAGTGATGTGTAGAGGGGCCCAATGGCCTCTTTTGATCTGGATGCAAACCCTTTTGTGATTAGGTGGGCCACATAGAAGGATTTTCTAACCACTTTGGCAATGTGATTATCAAAGGAGAGGTTACTGTCTACTTGGGTCCCCAAATCCCTTATTATGTCTTCTGTATTTAGGGGGCTACCACCTATGTGGTAGTTTATGGGTACTCTGTTTTTTCCAAAGGGGATGACTATGCACTTTTTGGCATTTAGCTTGAGGCCATGGTTTTGACACCAGGTATCTGTCTCAGTGAGACCCTTTTGGAGGAGGTCTATGTCAGCCAGAGAGTCAATTATAGCCCCTAGTTTGCAGTCATCTGCAAACTTGGTCAGTCATAGTCCTCCTGTGCTTGCCTGTACCTCTTAGAAGTATATGCCGAACAGGAGGTGTCCTAGGACTGAGCCCTGGGGAATGCCACTTGTAAACAGTTTAGAGTCAGACCTAGCTCCCACAACTCTTACCATGTGGATTCTGTCCGTGAGCCATTTGGCAACCCATCTCATGATGTAGGGGTGTATGTTCAGGCTGGTGAGCTTGTCTATAATACCTGAGTGGGGAATGGTGTCAAAGGCCTTTGCAAGGTCTAGGTAGGCTGTGTGGACCACCTTTCCCTTGTCTATAGCCTTGGTAACTGTCTCAAAGAAGTCCACCAGGTTTAGGAGGCATGATCTGTCCTTAACAAAGCCAAACTGGGTAGGGTCCAGTGTTTGGAGGTTCCCAATGTCTCTGTTAATGAGATCCATGATGATGCGTTCCACAGCTTTGCAGACCAAGCTAGTCAGGCTTATAAGGCAATAGTTCCTGGGGTCCGTTGTGGCTCCACCTTTGTGGAGCGGAATAACTGTTGCTGTGCGCCACTCTATGGGCATGTAACCTGTGGAGAGGCTGAGTTTAAACAGTGTTTAAGTGAGGGGTTAGTTCATCTTTGAGCTCATGTAGGATGCAGCCTGGGACACTGCCCGGTCCCATTGATGCTGTGTTTTTGGCTTTGGAGAGGGCTGTTTTAACCTGAGTGTCTGTGATTTCAGGGGCACTACATTCTTCTGGTATAGTTATGGGCCCTTTTGGGGTTGAGAGGGGGGTGAAGTTTGCACTGAACCTGTCTGCCAGGATGTTGGCTATATTGGTCGGTTCAGTGTATTTTGTGCCATTCTGCACTAACTCCGAGCAGATCTGAGAATTGCCACTTAGATTCTTGACATAGCGAAAGAAAATCCTTGTGGTTATCTTTGGAGTCCATGGCAATTTTTCTTTTGAAGCTAGCCTTGGATGATTTTATGAGGGAACATAGTTTCTTGCTGATACTGATCAGGGATGTATTCCCTTTTTGGGATTTTACTCTTTTCTGTACTAGTTTCTTCCTTCTATTGTATAGCTTGTTTATGGCAGGGGACCTCCAGACTGGTTTCCTTTTCTTGGAGGAGTGAGTCTTGGTTTTGCTTGGGATAGCATAATCCATGCATTCTTGTAGGTTCCCATAGAGTGCATTAGTAAAGGATTTTGCAGATTGGACAGCGTTATCCTTTAGTATGGGGGCTTTGAAACTTCCCACCTCGGTCTTAAGTAACATGAAGTCTGCTTTTGAAAAGTTTTTCACGGTGGTTTCTTTGACCGGGGGGGGGGGTGGAAAGTGGATTTCCAGAGTGATTAGTTTATGGTCAGATCTAACTAGCAAGGGGTTGACCTCCGGTGTGGAACACCGGTCACCCATGTTGGTGATGACCAGGTCCAATATGTTGTCACCTCTGGTGGGGGTGTTGACCAGTTGATCCAGGGCATCTGAATTTATAAATTCCAGGAAATGTTGGGCATGGGAGTTTGTACTTGGGTAGTTCTCCTAGTTAATGCTTGGGTAATTGAAATCACCCAATATCAGGGTGTTTGGTAGGACCTTTATGTTTCCCAGTGTTTCCAGGAATGCGGAGTGGGGGTCCTGGGACATGGTGGGTGATATGTAGCAAGCTATAATTTGAATATCAGTTTTGCCCATTGTTAGTTGCATGTGGATGATCTCTGAAGCATCCTGCTGTGCCACTAACCTGGAGGTGTGGGTATCCTTGATGAATATGGATACTCCCCCACCTTTTGTATTCTGGTCTGAGTTTTGTGGTCGAAATATATAGTATGAGTTGTAGCCTGGTAGTGCTGGGGTGCTCTCTGGAACCTAAAACCAGGTTTCTGTTACTGCACATATATCGATTTTCTCCATACTGAGGAGTGCCTCGAGTGTGTGTATTTTGAGGTTTAGACTTCTGGCATTGAGTAGCATTACCCTCAGTTTTTTGTTACTTGTGCAATTTATGGCGGTGGGTTTATCTTTTGAGCCTTGCCTAAAAAAGGCAGTATGGGGGTGGCAAGAGCCTTGACCAGTATTCGAAAGCCTAAGGGTGACAGGTGCAAGCTGTCTCTAGCAAAGCAGCGTGGCTTGTCGAGCATGTCATCCCAGGCTGACAGACACTGGATCCCCTTTGAATGACACCAGAAGCTTAGCCAATTGTTGAAATTGATAATTGTTTTCTCTATACCATAGTATCATTCTTGGTGAGGGCAGGATGCTACTCAGGGTCAGGGTCATACTGGCCTGGGTTACATGATCAGAGCGTTCCTCCATGTCTCTTTTCATGTAGTGCAGGGAGGTATGGTTCAGGTCATTCACACCAACATGGACAATGATAGAGTCATATTTGTACTTGTTCTGGAGTGCCCTGAGTGCTTGTGTTATGTGGCGGATCCTGGCACCCGACAGGCAGCTAACAGTAACCTTCTCCTTGTTCAGCCTAGCGAGTGGGACATCAGTGTGCCTGACTATAGAGTCACCTATTACTAGTATGTTGGGTATATTATTTTGCCTTAAGGGCTGTGATTGCGTGACATACTAGTTTTGTGAAGTATGTGTTTCATGGTTTGTGCTGGGGTGGGTGGATGTTGCTTGGATGTCTGCTTTGGAGGTCTCTGTTGCTTTTGGAGATTTTTATCTAGAGCCTCCGAGTATGTTTTCGTGTATTTATATGTGTTTTTTGCCAGTGCTGGTTTCATAGGTCTATGTGAGACTGGTAAGGTGATGCAAGTAATTCCCTTCTCCTCTTGACTGCCTGGTCCAGTCTTGGGTTGAGAGAGCTTAGCCTCCAGTTTGGCTGTATAATTGAATTTCTCGCATGTGTTAGTGTTTGGTGGAAGGAGGAGAGGGTTGTCTGTGTACATGAGGCAATTGTAACATTGCCTTGAAATGCCCAGATTCACCAGTTGGACTGGAGAGTACACCTGAAACTGCCCTTTGGACATGCCTGGATAGGTACAGTGAACTGTTTTACTGATTGGCTGGTAAGGTCGAATAGAGAGCCTTGTCCTTCTCTACAGTATAGGGGGTGTCTAGTGCTAAGGTTTATTAGTGCTTGCTATGAGTTTTGAGCAAATGCCGGGATGAGAAGTGAATGGTTTGAGTGCTTAAGTTGAAATTTGTCTAGTTCCAGGGGAAAAATTGAACAGTAGACTTTGTGGAGCCGGGAATAGTTATACCCTAGCTAACTAGCACTGCCCGGCATGTAAAACCATGCAAATGTGGGTTTTATAGTAGGGAAATGAAAGAGATAGAAATTAGCCCAAAATGGCCAATAAACTATTAATTTCTGGGCTGAAACCTCTCCTCCAGGGACAGATTGGCTGCCCAAATCTTCCTCTCTCACAGTTAACAGAGAAACTTCCTTCTGTCCAAGTAAGCTATGGGCAAACACAGAAACTTGTAACACAGCCCTGAATTCAGCACTAACCTGAAAATTGGACTATACTAGCTTAGAAAGGTGAGAAAACAAGTTTTTTTTTTCAGAAAATAAAGCAGATACAATAAAAAAATACACTTTAAATGCACAGAAATGGCTATCACACTTGACTCTGTAGCCTACAACAGTTAAACAGGTAATTTAAACACAAAAACGACTTTGTTAAAGTGCAGGCAGTAAAATAAGTACAATATGTAGCTGAAACAAGCTTTTTAAATCATAGAAACTCTAGAAAATCAGCGTTTTAGGCGGAATTAGCTAAACACAGCAAGAAAATGCAGAAAAATGATACTTAATCACTCCAAAGTCTCTCTTTTGTCTCTCTGCTGATGTAAAACTCTGCAGGGCACCAGGCAGGAGCTTGCTGAGCTGTATACTAGTGCAAAAATCTCACAAATGCAGGTTTTATAGCAGGGAAATGAAAGAGATAGAAATTAGCCCAAAATGGCCAATAAACTACTAATTTCTGGGCTGAAACCATTCCTCCAGGGACAGATAGGCTGCACAAAGCTCCCTCTCTCACAGTGAACAGAGGAACTTCCTTCTATCCAAGTAAGGTATGGGCAAACACAGAAACTTGCAACACAGCCCTGAATTCAGCACTAGCCTGAAAACTGGACTATACTAGCTTAGAAAGGCGGGAAAACAAGTATATATTTTTGTTTTTTTTCAGAAAATAAAGCAGATACAATAAAAAAAAAAAACACTTTAAATGCACAGAAATGGCTATTACACTTGAGTGTGTAGCCTACAACAGTTAAACAGATAATTTAAACACAAAAACAACTTTGTTAAAGTACAGGCAGTAAAATAAGTACAATATGTAGCTGAAACAAGCTTTTTAAATCACAGAAACTCTAGAAAATCAGTATTTTAGGCAGAATTAGCTAAAGGCAGCAAGAAAATGCAGAAAAATGATACTTAATCACTCCAAAGTTTCTCTTTTGTCTCTCTGCTGCTGTAGAACTCTGCAGGGCACCAAGCAGGAGCTTGCTGAGCTATATACTAGTGCAAAAACCTTGCAAAATGTGGGTTTTATAGCAGGGGAATGAAAGAGATAGAAATTAGCCCAAAATGGCCAATAAACTGTTCATTTCTGGGCTGAAACCACTCCTCCAGGGACAGATTGGCTGCTCAAAGCTCCCTTTCTCACAGTGAACAGAGAAACTTCCTTCTATCCAAGTAAGGTATGGGCAAACACAGAAACTTGTAACACAGCCCTGAATCCAGCACTAACCTGAAAACTGGACTATACTAGCTCAGAAAGGTGGGAAAATAAGTATATATATATATATTTTTTTCAGAAAATAAAGCAGATACAATAAAAAAAAAAAACTTTAAATGCACATAAATGGCTATCACACTTGAGTGTGTAGCCTACAACAGTTAAACAGGTAATTTAAACACAAAAACAACTTTGTTAAAGTTCAGGCAGTAAAATAAGTACAATATGTAGCTGAAACAAGCTTTTTAAATCACAGAAATTCTCGAAAATCAGCATTTAGGCAGAATTAGCTAAAGGCAGCAAGAAAATGCAGACAAATTATACTTAATCACTCCAAAGTCTCTCTTTTGTCTCTCTGCTGCTGTAGAACTCTACAGGGCACCAGGCAGGAGTTTGCTGAGCTGTATGCTAGGCTTGATCAAAACTAAGACGTATACAGCTCTCTCATATCTATCATGGTCAAAGTAAGTATATAAAAAAAAACATTTATTCTGCTGAGGGCAGTGCAACTACACTGCCCATAGTTTCATCTAGTTGCATGTCTGCAAAGGGAAACCTATCTCTGACGTTCCACATCTCTGCAATTCCCAGCAGTCTCTAATCATACAACTATTTGTCTAAAGATGACTGGAAAGCACTGTAGTCTGTTTGCTGAGGGCAACTGATCACAGGTGGTTAAACCACACAGCTCTTGGAAATCTGAGATTGCCAAATAAGAAGGATCGCTGACTGTGACTGGTTGCCCTCAGCAAACAGCTGCAGACATTTAAACTGGATAGTAATAGAACATGGGTTTGCTACCCATGTCCTGTCATTATTACGATCATGAAAAAAAATCTTTGTAATTTTTATTAGGGCTTTTACCAGAGCATAATATTGACAGCTGGGACCAGTGTCCCAGGATGGCACCCTGTACACCCTAGCATATACTTGTCATCATTTAAGACAGAAGGGCACTCAATCTTCCTCCAAATTTCTGGATATTACTGAATCATAGTCATTCTTATTATTTTGTTTATAACTGATAATTACGATATTTCTCCTGACATCACTAAAATTACATAAAGTATTCAGATGTTGTTGATTCACATATTCACCATAAAAAAGGTTCAACAGCAGCATGTGCTTTTCTATTATAAATTTAATAATTAAAGGTTTCTCATAAATTGACCTGAGTTGTTTCACACTGGGAATAGATAATATAGAGCAAACAAAATTAGAAAAACAGAAAAGTGATTTAATACGTCCAATTACTGAGAAGGCACCTCAAGGCTTAAATCCAGTTGGGATCCTTTTTGTAGTTTACAGTCTCATCTGTGATTATTGTGCTTTCATTTAACATTTTTAATGTCAGAGATATGATACCACTTGATGTTTGAGAAATGAACTTAGAAAGTATTTCTTTCTTTACTAGAAATCAAGAATTTCTAATGGCTTTTGTAGTTTTAACAAAATGGGTCAAATTCTACTAAAAATTCAAAAATGGATTGTGCTGTATGTAATACTTTCTAGAGTTCTGTAAAATACAGTTTAAAAAGTTAAAAAAAGTTTGAAGTAACACACATGATTTTATTACATATTACAGCTTTATAATAATTCCCAATTAGCATGTTTATTTATATGTAAATAAATATGTTTTCTGGCCTTACTTGTTTATTTTCTTTTTCATTAAGACTTCTAAATGCTCTCGCCAATGTGTGCCTGGAAAAGCTAAGAAAACTGGGTCTACAAGTGTCTGTTGCTATGAATGTGTAGATTGTCCTGAAGGATATTATAGCAATGAATATGGTAAGTGACAGCATATACTCTAACTGTACCTATGCACATTATGTAGAACATACTTTCAATCACCTATATTCCTATATATAGATGTAAGTGTTTGTGTCTGTGTCTATACATATGCATTTGTGCATATCTAGTGTATCTTTTGTAGTTTTTATGCTTCAAATCTGGTTATAAGTCCTTAAAATAAGATATCCCAATGTTGTATGATTTTTAAAACACTTTTTGACCCTGTTTTCCCACCAGCTGCCAAGCACTCATTCCCCTGACCCTTGGCTTCTGAGGACACCAGGCAAATGAGATTCAACAGTTGGCCATGACCAGCTTTCTGTGGAGGGATACACTTGGTTTTGAGTGTTGGTAAGTGTCCTCTGGTTCCCTGGAATGGACTGTGCAATGCTTGTTACTCTGGCCCTTTGAGAACATGAGTTTCTGCACACTCCTGCCCTTCCCACCCAACTACAGTGTATCTAGTCTCAGGTAGTCTTGTCAAACCAGACTTCCCTCATGGAAGAGAAGCAGGGAGTTTTTGCTGCAGGGCTCCACAAAGACCCCAGCTTGGAGTGGACAAGCCAGTATTAACCACAATGTCCTGTATTTTCTTAACCTAGGACCTCCATGACAGTATAACTTGAAATGCCCCAAAATCAAGATGAACACATTTAAATTGAGCTTTATTTTAAATATCACGAATCACAATTGTTAAAATGAAAGTATAAAATGAAGAAAATAAGTGTTGCATGTTACACTGTCATAAACAAAACAGCAAAACTGATCAAGGATTCCATGGTGGAGCTATTCACTTCTGGTGATATGGGGCTTTACGCACTTTAGATTTTACCTCTGTATTTGTAAATATCGTAAAGTTGAGGACTGCGATTTATATTTGCTAAACATTAAATTCTGCTAGTACCCCAATTACAGCAATGAATCCCTGACTATGACCCAAAAAATGAAGTCTTGAGTGCTGTAGGAGCCAGATGGGAATTATAGTGGGATTATGGGAGTGAGTGGCTAACACTGGCTTGCTCATCCTATGGAGAAAATGGTAGTGTGGACCAACATGCTGGAGATTTATTTCTCCTAACCAGTATCAAGAAATGTCACTATACTTGTTTCTGCCAAAAAAGGTATATTAAAGTCAGCATTGATGCATGCAAGGAAGCATGTATGATTACAGGATCGGTATTGCAGACCCACATTGAAGGCAAATACATGCTGGCCAAATTGGGATAGATGTTATGAATATGTAAAGAAAAACTTTCAGAAATGTGCTGAGGATGAGAATGTATGAATTGCAAAAGCTAATTTGTAATTATGGGGGAGGAAATCTGCTCAACAGCTCCCAGTGGTCTCAACATTACTGAAGCGATCAAAAATAGCTAAAATGTAACTTTCATTTATTGAAACTATGAGATATAGTTTCATAGTTTCATAGTTTAGTACTAGGCTATCTGCCCTAGGGCATTTATAAGCCTAGCCATAGTGTATGTGGCTTTCGCCACCCCATGTAATGGTACAAAAGTATACAGAATAGATTTATTTTACTGTGCCTCTGTCTAGTAGTGACACAGAGATGACCCCCGGGGTAAACCTACGATCTCCCATCCACTCGTCAAGATTTCTCTTGAAGAGAGTCAGTGAGGGGCTCTGCCTAACATGAACTGGGATCCTGTTCCAGAGTGTGGGAAGCCTCTGAGTTATGAATCTGTCCCTCCAGCATGTCCTATTCATATTTGTGCTAAGGTTTAGATCTTTAGTTCTCGTGGTTCTGATGGATTTGGATTTTTTGAGATGGAGCATGTCCATCAATTCCTGATTGGACATGGCCTTGTACGTCAGGCATAGATCACCTCTGAGTAGGCGGTATGCTACTGAATAGAGCTGCAGTTTCTTTAGTCTGGCAGCATATGACATATGTTGGAGACCCTTGATACTCTTGGTGAGGTACTTTTGGGGTCTCTCCAGCTGCTGCAGGTGCCGGGTGAGGTACATACCAAATGGGGCATTGTACTCAATCATGGGCCTGATAAGGGAGGAGTATAGGGGTACAATGACCTCCTTTAATCTGGATGTGAATCCCTTCATGATAAGGTGGGCAAGGTAGAAGGTCTTTCTAACCACTTTGGCAACATGGGTGTCGAATGAGAGGTCACTGTCAACTTGGGTCCCCAGGTCTCTGATTACTTTTTCCGTACTCAATGGGTTACTGCCTATGTGATAATTTGTGGGTACTTTGTTTTTCCCAAAGGGGATGACTATACATTTTTTGGCATTTAGTTTAAGGCCATGACTTCGGCACCAGTTGTCCGTCTCAGTAAGGCCTTTCTGTAGGATGCAAGTGTCAGCTGGTGTATCAACTATGGCGCCTAGTTTGCAGTCATCTGCAAACTTTGTTAGCCACAACCCTCCCATGTTTGCTTTCACATCTGAGAAATAAATGCCGAACAAGAGGGGTCCCAGGACAGAGCCCTGTGGGACACCACTTGTGACTGGCTTTGAGTCTGACATAGCTCCAGCGATTTTGACTTTATGGGTTCTGTCCTTTAGCCAGTTTGCAACCCATCTTGTGACATATGGGTTTACATTTAAGCTGTTGAGCTTGTGTATGATGTCTGAGTAGGGTATTGTGTCGAAGGCTTTAGCCAAGTCCAGGTAGGCTGTATGGACTGCTTTGCCCTCATCAATGGCTCTAGTGACTGTTTCAAAAAAGTCAACCAGGTTCAATAGGCAGGACCTGCCCTTTACAAAGCCGAACTGGGTAGGATCAAGTGTCTGTAGGTCACCGATGTCCATGTTTATGAGTTCCATAATGATTCTTTCCATAGCTTTGCAGACCAGGCTGGTTAAGCTTATGGGGCAGTAGTTTCCAGGGTCTGTAGAGGAGCCTCCTTTGTGGAGTGGGACCACTGTTGCTGTACGCCAGTGTTCAGGTACATATCCTGTAGTAAGGCTAAGGTTCAACAGCATTCTTATGTGTGGGTTTAGCTCCTCTTGGAGATTATGTTGCACGCAACCCGGGATACCGTCAGGTCCCATTGATGCTGTGTTTTTAGCTTTGCTGAGAGCGGCTCTCACCTAGACATCTGAGATGACAGGGAGGTTACATTCAGCTGGGATAACTATTTCTTCTTTTGGGGGTGAGGGAGGGGAGAAGTTTGCACTGAACCTGTCTGCCAGTATGTTGGCAATATCTGTGGGTTCAGTGTATTTTTTGTCGTTATGAACTAACTCTGAGCATATCTGAGGGTTTCCGCCCAGGTTTCTAACATAGTTGAAGAAGGCCTTATGGTTATCTTTAGTGTCCTTAGCGATTTTTCTCTCAAAGTTGGCCTTGGATGTTTTTATGAGTGAACGTAGTTTTATGCTAGTGCTGGTCAGAGATGCCTTCCCTTTATGGGATTTTGCTCTGTCTTGCAGTAGCTTCCTTCTTTTGTTATACAGTTTGTTTATGGCTGGGGTCCACCAGACAGGACGCCTACCCTTGGTGGAGAGGGTCTTGGTTTTATTTGGGATTGCATGATCCATGCATTCTTGGAGATGTCCATAGAAAGCATTTGTGAAGGATTCAGCATTGTGGGATGTGGTTTCCTTTGGCCCAGGGGGCTTAAAGGATACCATCTCAGTCTTGAGAAGTGTAAAGGCGGCTTTTGAGAAGTTTCTCACTGTAGTCTTTTGTGCTGGGGGTGGAGGTGGAATATGAATATCCAGGGTGATTAGTTTGTGGTCAGATCTCACTAGTGAGGGGTATACTTCCAGTGTGGAGCATTTTGTCCCCATGTTTGTGATGATCAGGTCTAGTATATTTTCTCCCCTTGTGGGAGAGGTGACTAGCTGTTCCATTGCATTTGAGTTAATGAATTCCAGGAACCTTTGGGCTAGGGTGTTAGGGTGATAATAATGCACCCAGTCTATGTTAGGGTAGTTGAAGTCTCCCAATATGATGGTATTTGGTGAGACATTCATATCCTCCAATGTCTTCAGGAAGGCTGAATGGGGTTCCTGAGATTGGGATGGTGGTCTGTAACATGCTACCAGTTGTATAGCAGTTTTGCATATGGTTAGTTGCACCTGGATGGTCTCTGATGCTTTATGTGTTGCCACTAACCTGGAGGTGTGGGTGTCTTTGATGAATATGGACACTCCCCCTCCCTTTGTGGTTCGGCCCGAGTTCTGGGGCCGAAATGCATGATATGAGGTATAGCCTGGTAGAGCTGGGGTGCTCTCAGGAGCCTTGAACCAGGTTTCAGTTACTGCATAGACATCGATGCTCTCCATACTGAGGAGTGCTTCGAGAGCCTGCATCTTGAGATTTAGACTTCTGGCATTGAGCAGCATTACCCTTAGTTTTTTTCCATTTTTGTTTTCTAAGGAGCTGGGTTTGTCTTTTGAGCCTTGCCTAAAAAAAGGCACTATGGGGGTGGCAAGAGCCTTAGCCAATATCCGGAAGCCCAGTGGTGACAGGTGCAAGCCGTCCCTTGCGAAGCAGCGTGGCTTGTCCAGCATGTCATCCCAAGCAGACAGACATTGGATCTCCCTAGAATGACACCAGTAATTGAGCCAATTATTAAAGCTGATCATCTTGTCCTTGTATTGTGGCATCATTCTTGGTGAGGGCAAGATGCTGCTCAGGGTCAGAGTCATACCAGCCTGGGCTACATAATCAGAGAGCTCCTCTATGTCTCTTTTCATGTAGTCCAGGGAGGTATGTCTCAGGTCATTCATGCCGGCATGGACAATGACGGAGTCATATTTGTACTTGCTTTGGAGTGACCTGAGTGCATGTGTTATGTGGCGGATCCTAGCTCCCGACAGGCAGCTCACCGTTACCCCCTCCTTGTTCAGCCTGGTAAGCGGAATGTCAGTGTGTCTGACTATAGAGTCACCAATTACTAGTGTATCAGGCATGGTGTTTGGCCTTAAGGGCTGTGATTGTTTGACACACTGCTTTATTGAAGTATGTGTTACATGTGTTATGTTTTGAGGTGGTGGATTTTTGGGTGTCTGCTTTGGGAGCCTCTGTTGTTTTGGTAAGTTTTTTATTAGAGCCTCCGAGTATGTCTTTGTGTTATTATGTGTTTGGTTTGCAATTGTGGTAGGTCTATGTGGGACTGGGTTTGCTGTGTGTGTGGTTACTTTCTCCTCCTGTCTGGTCATGCCAGTCCTGAGTTGAGAGAGTTCAGCCTCCAGTTTGGCTATATAGTTGCATCTCTCACATGTATTTGTGTTTGTTGGGAGGAGGAGAGGGTTGTCTGTGTACATGAGACAACTGTAGCATTGTCTCAAGATTCCCAAAAGTAATTATACAATATATACTGGTAAGTAATTATACAATATATACTGGTAATTAATGAAGTATAACTTTAAAGTCATCACAATGAGTCCATTATAATATTTTGTACATCTATATGTAAGCAAACATACGTATATTCTTACTAGATACAACTGAATAAAAAACAAAGTTTTACAAGTAGTAAATATAATGAGAAATGCAACATCTGATGTGATCATGTCTAGCTTACAATTAGGAATGAGACAGCTGTTTCTAATGCTTTTCCGTTACCTATAATGCTCCACATTCATCAATGAACTTTCAGATCTCTTTTGCCAGTGGACGAGCTTAGAAAAGAAAAATGATCCCATACTATAATGGTGTATTTTGTGAGATTTTTTTCTTTTCAACCCCACAGTTTCTGCTCTCTGATAACTCCAGTAATCAGTTATCAACATCTCCTTTTCTCTTTCCAGGTCAGGTGTTTTTCTTTCATTTGTTATATTTCATTATTTAGATTCTGAGGTTAGTACAGTAAAAAGGAAGTCATACAAGACACCAAGGCACAAACTTAAGCAATTTATTCTAAAAATGTCAGAATATTAAAATAAACATCTACATACAAGCAGCAAAATGGTCTTTATTGCACACTGAAATAGGAGCTCCAACTTCTAACTGTGCAACTATCTGTTTAAATCAACACAATGCAGGCACTGACACTGAAAATGCCCAGTCCAAGCCAACAGTCCATGGTGATTCAAGTCAAATCAAATCCATGCAGGAGCCATCATTAAAATGCAAAGTCCATGTTCAAGATTCTTACGGTTGAGTTCAATTCTATTGTTGGCTGATGGACATTTTGTAGTCTTGTATAAACAACAAGTCCAAAAAGGTCAAAATGATCTCCAAGCTGATGATATTTAAGACTCATAGTATTTAGAAATTACATATATTTTTTTAAGTTGTAAACAACATTTATTTTCTGCCTTCAGTGCCTCTCCAAACTTCACCCTTAAAAGAGCAGCTAACTACAACCTGGTGATTGTTCCCCTTTCTCAAACTAGTAGAGATCTCCGTTATAGATCAGTACACCTTAATTCTGTAAGGAAGACTTGCCTTGTAGCATGGGATGCATCAAAAGATCAGGGTAGGCTGTGTGGGCCCTTCACATCATTGAATTGTTAATTAGAAAATTGCCCTTCACTTAGGCTGAAGCCTTTCACTTTACCTTTTCATCCAGTTCTTGTTATATATCAAAAGTAACAAGAAAATAATTATGATTCTGCACATACCTCCAAACCTCTTGGCACAAGAAATCTGGACAAAGCCTGACATAATGGGGGGCAAATGCCCAAATATAGGGACACATTTTAAATATTGGCCTTATAGACATAGAAAGTTGCTAGACTAACAGAATTTGTGTTAGCATGCATTTTCTGAAGGATATTAAGTCTGAAACTCAAATGCATGTCATTATTTAGTGACTTTAAACCTTAGATCATCCCAGTGGTTTGTCAAAAACGCAATTTTTTGAGGAACAGACCGAAAATATGAGGCAAAAGTCTGAACTTTGTGAAAACCTGTACAACTGAGAGGTATGATTCTTCATAGTTACTACTTTTGGACTATTGGCCATATTTTTTCACATACAACTGAAATTGCTACTTGTAATTCCATATTTTTTCACATAACTGAAATTGCTACCTGTAATTATGTTGCTTATCAATGGCCTGCTTCCCTATGGCCACGGTGGTGCAGCAGATAGCATTGTCACCTCACAGCAAGAGGTTCTCCTGTTCAATTCTCGGCTGGAGTGCATTCTGTGTGGAGTCTGCATGTCCTCCCCATGGTCGAGTGATGTATAAAGACATGCAGGTAGGTGTGTGCATGAATGGGTGTGCCTTCTTTGAAGGTTGGGCATTGGGCTGGCAACTTAAGTTAGCACTGTAAAAACCCACTGCCAATTATTAGTGGACTGGAGTTCCACTGTGGCAAGCCCAAACCAGGAAAAGCCGAAAGACATTACTTTATCAATGGACTGCTTCCAATTTCTTTAGGACTTGTCTTTTTCTGTTCTCTCTCTTTCTCTTTTGTGCTATACTCTCCAGTATGCTTATATTAGTTACTACAAAATATGGAAGAGAAGTCCTCTGATTTAAAAAAAGAGTAAATTCTGTGGGCACAAGATTCCAGATTGTCACAAGCATTTGTTTCGTGTGGTTTGTCTTGCTATAAAACATTTGTAAGAGGAGTGTGATATTTCAATAGCCTTTGATAAGCACTCACTTGACAGCAAAAACAAGTTAATACTAAGAAGCATATTAATCAATGAGAAAGTCTGACCCCAGTGGAGACTTTTACCTCCAAAATGTGAAAAAAAATAGTTTTTTGCAGTTCAGTAGGCCTAATGAAATACAGAAGGAAAAGAATAAGGCAGGAAGAAAACCACAGAAGATGGGAGAATGTTGAGAAATCTCTATCTTTTTTAATTTCTCCAAGTCTTTTGGGTTTCTAATACCATGACAGGAAGGAACCCTCTTTGCAGCACCTGCAATGTGCCCAGTAATGACTCCTTCTGCAATTCGTATGGGGTTACATGTATTGGTAATATATCTAAATATGATTGTAGATTCTTTTTTATAAGACCCGTTGCTCCTGCTACTATTGATACTGTTTGGGCATCTTTCTTCCACATTGCTCTCATTTCTGTCTCCAAATCCTGATATTTTATGACTTTGTGTCTTTCTGTACACAAGACACTGTAGTTAGTGGGTGTGGTGATGTCAATGATCAATGCTACTTTTGTCTTTTTTTCATGGACTACTATATCCAGTTTTCTGACATCTTTCTTTTGAACTGTTGGTAATGGATGATTCCATATGATGTAGACTTCATAATTTTCTATGATGCTTTGTGGCTCATGTTTCCAGTGTTTTTCAGCCACTTCATTACCACAATGTTTGCACAATACCCAGTGCGATAGTCTTGTTGCATTATTATGCCTTTCATTATACAGTCCTTCCTCCATTAGTATGTCACAACCAACAACGAGGTGTGCAACCATTTCCAATTCTGTTTTACAAAACCTACATTTGTCTGTTTCTCCCACATGTTCAATGGACTTTGTAAGCCAACGTGTACGTAGCCCACTGTCTTGGGCCACCAATATTAATGTTTTAACTCTTGGTTTGAATTTGCCTCTCCTTAACCATTCCTGCATTCGATCCTGATCAACATGATGTTCTTCCAGACGTTTTCTATACTTCAAACTATATTTATGCATTTTCCACATTTCTTGCCTTTTCATCTGGTCCTTCACCTTATATTCTTTCTTTTGTTTTTTGGCACATTCAGTTGCTGCCTGAGTTTTATCAACTACTGGTTTGATTTCCATTCCTGCTTGACACCAATATGTTTCTGCTAGACAAAACAGGAAAGTCATCTTAGGTTTATTCTCCTCATGTTTCAAAACTTTCACTACATTTGGGTCTTATGAGGTCAGCAGATATGTGTGCAGTCTCATGAATGCAGATCTATACATGTAATCAGTTTCAAGGAGGTCCATCCCACCTTCGGAACAGGGAATATATAATCTTGGTATACACTGAGTTTTATAAATTATCTGTTGAAGCATGAAGTATCCTTCTTGTTTTCCTGTCTAATCTATCTAACACGTTTGAGGACAGTCAGTAACTCCAAAACTGTAACTTATGACAGGAAGAGCAAATTGGTTTATAGCTTGAACTTTGTTCCTAGATATTAATGCTGTTTTCAGGATTAATTTAAGTCTTCTAAAGTATTCCTTATTACAGTGGTTCCCAAATTTTTTTGATTCTTGGCTCCCTTCTAAATCCAGGTTTTCCCAAGACCCCCTGCCACCCCCCCCCCCGTGGCGCGCATAAAGTGCATATTTCATTTATTTATTTGACATTTGTTTAATGAGGCTGCCTGACTGGACTAGGAGATCTGGGGAGAAAAGCTCAAAAGTACAATAAAAAGATAATTACCAAAAAAAAAGTGTATATTCTGCATAACAGCATAACACTGATCTACTCTGGTTGAGAGGTAAGCAAACCTAATGGCAACCTTATTAACTTTAAAACAGGGATGAAGCTTCTGACTACTCTCCAGAGGGAGTGAGATTAAATAGTGGCTTGGGGTCTGGAAGATACAGGCATGAGGGGATGGGAGCTCATTTATTCTAAGCCAGGGGTAGGATGTTACTGGTCCAGACAGAGTGAGCTGCACACAACCAGTGGCAGTACATCTGGGGAACTTGGGATTGGCAATCCCAAGCTGGTGACAGTAGCCATTGTGGGGCATAGTAGTTGCTAACATGACTACCTCTCTAACGTGATAACCATTTACATTTTTGAGGCTTGTACTGCTGAGTTCCAAAGTGTAGAAAATGAATGGCCAAAAAATCTGGACATACATATATTAAATTTGAGATTGCCACCTCTTGAAATATTCACTTTTCTCTGAGGTAGAGTAGTCGTGGTGTTGGCATATATTATTTTGAGGGGCGTCAGCAGCTTGTCCATCACAAAACAGAAGTTTGTAGAAAATCAATGTTCAATATTCACTTTTCTTATGTATTTTTATTCTTTTTTTTTAGTCTCTCAAGACTTGGCAATGTAAGTCTTCATATTTCTATCTATAGGGAGCCCTCAAGACCTCTGTCTGACTACACACAGCATAAACGTTATTGAGCTTTTAACCACATAAACCGCTGTAGACAAAAACGAGGTACAAAATAAGACCAGTAACTGAGTACCTCCAAAAGATGACCAGATCACAAAACAAAGGCTGAACACAAGAACTTCTTCATAAAAAACAAATATATTGTTGAAAATGAGTTTAGTGCTTTCATCACTGGTTAGACTTCATCAGAACTAATACCTACAGTAAAAACACACAATTTAAATCCTTTGCTGTATTGCACTTGGTGACCAGTGTTACATTCAGTGTTACTTCCCTTCTTCCACTATCACAATTCAGCTAAATCCAAGCTATAAATCAACCTCTAACAATACATGTGCCTAAATACATAAATAAGTGATCAAAATTTTATATGCAAAAAAAAAAACAGATAAATAGAAAATATAGCCCACTGAATTTAATGAGAACCACTGCTTTAGGTTGTTTCTAGGAGTAAGGATAATACAACCTGCATGGGCTTAGGTTCTCAAACAATAGCATAATGTCCAGTGTATTATATGCTTTGCTTCAAGAGGGAGGGAGGCTCACATATGTAGAAGTTTAAATAAGAGTGATCCTAGCAGAACATCTGCCATTCGATGTGTTATAAAACAAACATTTTGTGTTGGCGGCAAAGTAACACTCTGCAATTCTTCATTATACTGCAACAAAGTCCAATCTTCCTTAAACTACACACTCAGAAATCCCTAACCCTAAAAATAAGTTACAAAACATAACACACACACACACACACACACACACACACACACACACACACACACACACACACACACACACACACACACACACACGCACACACACACCCCCATTGGCTTTATTTGTGTTTTCCTGCTTAAGTCTACAAAAATGCTAACAGTAACAGGAAACATAACACACACACCCCATCGGCTTTATTATGTTCTCCTGCTTAAAACTACATAAATGCTAACAGTACCTGGAAACATAACATACCCATCAGCCTTATTTGTTTTCCTGCTTAAAACTAGATAAATTCTAACAGCACCTGGACTCTCACAGTTAAGCTCCCGATGATGCAGTTGCAAAAATGGCAAGTGTCCACGAAAGGGAGAGCCACTCTTCCAGTTCAGAATGTCGAGTCTTCTCAGTGAACTGTAAAATCAGCATGTAGTGATTCCGTACAGAAACTTCTAAAAGCCTTCAATGTGCCTTGAGTATTCTGCTACTTTTAAAGGAAGGTTAGATTTTTTTCCTTCCGTCAGCTTCAGTCTGTAATTAAAAAAGTAAATAAATAAAACTAGAAAGTCTCCAAAATAAACGATGCAGTTCCCAGCTGCGGTCTTTACTAAGGCAGGTCAAGTTTCAGTTTCTTGAGCTCCTTGCTCAATTCCGACCAGTTGGTAGCCCTGACAGATCTGACGTCATCACGCACGTGATGACATCAGCTCAAACAGCGTGAAAAATTAAAAAAAAGAAAAAATTTGCACATGAAGGGTATTAGTTTGCGGTGCTCCTGTGAGGAAGACACGGCTACCCAGGGCACAGTGGCACACAGTTTGGGAACTCCTGCCTTACTAAATTTTATTGTTGATCCTTCATCAATTCCCAAATGTTTATACACTCCCTCTTGCTCAAGTTCTTTTATATCACATTCTTGTCCCAAACTGATGTTTTCTTGGTGTTGCAGTTTTCCTGCTTTAAATGTTGCTTTCGTGCAAATCTCTCCTGTAATGATGCTACTATGGTTGCTCAGAAGAGGAAAAGATGATTATATTTCCATATGAACTTCCATTCTTTTCTAGTTCCAGTGAGTGTTGTAGACAATCATCCACCCAGACTTTCTAGGTAAGGTAAATGTTGTCATTATCTGAGGGAGAACTGCCCAGATTTATAGCTTCTACACTTTCATTTATCAGTCTTTCACTTTCTTTCATTCTCTTTGTAGGCATTCTGTTTCTGTTGATCTCAACTATGGGAAGAATTTGAGATCTGTTCCTCATAACAATTGTGTTTTTCTGACAAATCACTGGGATGATTTAAGGATTAAAGTCACTAAATAATGACATGCATTTGAGTTTCCAGATGACGTTAATATTGATTGGCAAACCCTGACCACTGACTCTGTAAACTCTAGCATAAATTTCCCTAGCTTCTCACAACTTATCTCAACCCATACCCACTTATACAAGCCAATCACTTCCAGCTCTGTTCTTGACTGGATCCTAGCCGCTAATTCTAATGTTTACCACAACCCTATCAAACTTCCTGATTCCATAAGTGACCACCTGCCCACCTCCATTTACAGATTTTGACTTCAACAAGTTAGGACACACAAACACAAGGAGTGCCACAGCCTCTTTAGCTTTGACCCTGAAGCATTCAACAATCGACTCTCCTCCATCAACTGGTCCTTCTTTTTTTACTTACCCCTTGATGATGCTGTACACAAATGTAACCTTATTTTTCTAGTTATTCTCAACTCCCTCGCTCCCCTTAGGAAAATCAGAGTAACATCTTTGTTTGCACACTGGCTTTCTCAGTCCACTCACTCTCTAATGCACAGAAGGGTAATGCTTAGAAAATCTGGAGCAGAACTAAATCATCTATCTTCCCCCAAACCTATAAAGAACTCTGAAACCTCACCAAAAAATTTCAATAATGATAAGAAAAACTTCTACCTAAAGCCCCACTAAAACCATAATAGTAATCATAATAAATTCTGGAGTACCGTTAATAAGATTCTTTATCCAGGTAGCCCCACTTTACCTAACCCCTGCTACCCTAATAACACCCCCTTGAAACTGCCTCAATTCTTAACTCTTATTTAATTGAATCCATCAGCAAAATCACTCAGAATTGTCACACCTCCAATCACTCCATTCCACCCCCACACTCTAGTCACAAAACCACCTTTTTACTTAACCCTGTCCCCACTGTATGCATAAAATCTCTTCTAAGCAAACTAAATCCTTTCTCTCCCTTGGCTGATAATCTTCCACCACATATCTGATCTCCATCCTAATCAATTAGTCTATCCAAGAGTCTACAGTCCCTTCTACCTGGAAAACATTTTACACTATACCTATACATAAAAGTGGTCACTCCACTAACCTCTTATATATATGGCTATCATAAGATTATATTAGAAGCACAGAACTGGGGGTTGAACTCTATCACCACACTACGCATGCATTTGGGACATACTAGTAAAACTATTCATGCACTGGTAAACACAAGTTGTGCGCATGGGATTCTGAATGAAGAGAAATGGTTTGACAATATGGCAATCTGAAGATAACAGTGGCATTTACCCTAGAGATTTACAGGTCTGGATCCATTGATCAGATAGGTGAGTTTGTAGTTGTGTTTTAAACCAGTATGTATTCAGAATGAATTTCAGTGGTAGTGGGATGTGGTTCCATAGTTTAGTTACACTATTTGAATATAAAGAGTTGCCTACAGTATTAGATGATTTGGCTATAGTGATTAGTGATTTTTCTCTAGAGTGTAAAATTCATTTGGTGGAGTTATGCTGCATTAAGATTTTAAGGGATGGGCAATTGTCTTGTGTATAAAGATGCCTGTTTATTGTAGTTAGCTGAGAGACAGGTGATGTAGTTGTAACTATTTTAATTGTCTGAGAGCTAGTCAGTAGTGTGTAGTTTGTTATAGTTTACTGCAGATTTGGTTATTTTATTATAACATTGCTCAAGGCATTCTGCATTGATGCCTTCAGCCCTAAGTGTGTTTTGATGTTCTGCATAAGCCACCTTCAGCACCTGCAACAGTACTAATTTAAGTCTAAGACCTTTTGTCTTCTGAATCTGCAGCTTCTCAGTCTTCCCTCAAGCAGGATAGTGGATCAGTCAGCCACTGGCATGATCCCCAGACTATCTCTTTATATTTCAGCTACTTCATCCTCCCAGGATGAAGCATATTGACTTTAGAGTCACAAATAACAGCTACCAAACATGGGAATGAAGGTGAGTTTTCCATCTCCAGATTACTTCCAGTTTGGAGAGGTTTTGAAAAAGATGCAGAAGAACTTGGGATGATCTATAGAACTCACTATATCCACAGAATGAATCATACAGAAGACATTTGAATCACTCTAGGGGTTCTGTTTAATCAATGATCCTGCTGACACGATGGTTACATTTGTTGTTTGGAAGGTTTGTAAACAGCCTGATGTTAGGGAACCAATTCAAAGGAGACCAGCCAAGTTCCTCTGGCCTCCCAAGTATTGGAACTGTTGGGTTCAGACTCTGATGACTAACTGTCATCACTTAGGCAGCCCTCAGAAAAAGCTGCCATACTACAGAGACTTTGGCGCATCCCATGGATAAAGACTGTCCTTCAACAGATCATTTTAGAAAGAATATACATTTCTACTGTACTATGTCCTTCAATTCAATGTTGCAGTATTCTTTACATATGGGTTGTCTTCCGTCCAATGACCAGACGTTCGGCCAGTATACAGCAGCTTTTAGTTACTGCAAGTATGTCAGACATTGCACATATGTTCTGACAATGTCAGTCATAAAAGGATGTTCACATGTACAATCCTCAGAACTTTTCTGCCACCATTTGGAAGGTTGACTCCTATGTCAGCCTGTAGTCAGATTCCATGTGTTGCTGCCAGCTTCAGATAATTTCCCGACTGGGGATTTATTTCTTTGCTACTGCCTTTTGTTATTATTAGATGTCATCCAGGAAGGGCAAGTGTAGGTATGGAAGGCAAATTCCACATAAAGATAGTCGCGACCTTTGTCTTTTCTGCTTAGGGCCTAGTCACTACTATTGCTCCTGTTCCATTTGTCAGACCTTTGTTCTTAAAACTTTGAGTAGCCAACTTTTGGCTTTAAATCACTGCTTAGAGAATTAGTTTCTTAAACATCTGGCTAAAGACATTATGGAGAGTTCCAGGGGTCCTTTGGCTGAGCTAAGTTTGAAGAGAGATTAGCAAACCAAGGCCTGAATCCTCTTTGACTGCACCTCTTACCTCAGACATAGGCCTTGAGATCATTGAAGACATGGTGGCACATTTGGAGGTAGGGTCTGGTTACTCTGTAGTTACCTCATTGGAACCTGCTAAGAAATCTGATCTCAGCACATCCTCAGAGGCAGTGCAGATGTCCATTTCAGGCAGAATGGGGGAACCGTGGCATGCTGTGCTTGAGGTCCCCGGGGACATTCATCTCGCTTCTGCTAGGGATCTTCCACAGACTACTATGGATGTTAGGCCTACAACAGGTTCTTCTACTTCTCTTCATGCAGAAATGCATGTAAAGACAGAACAAAAAACTAGACATTCCCATGTTCCTTCCGCTCCTCAGTCTGACTGGGATGCTTTCTCTAAGGGTCTTATCAAGGCTTTGATGGCCTTGAAGCCTTTCTCAGCTATCCCTGTTCCTTCTTTACTTTCTCCCCCTGTTATAAGAGCTGGAACTCAGGTTCTTTCTACTGATAGTGATGACTCTTCCTCTGATGAAGATTCTATAGTATATTCCACTGAAACTACCTCTCCTCCAGAATATGCATCTCCAGATGAGGAATCTAAAGGGGGATTCCCTTGTAGAAGAGATTTCCTTTGGTGAAGCCATTAACTGTTCCCAGATTTCTGATGAACAAAAAAAGTACTATGAGTTTTTGCAAATGGAGGTTCCTTCTCCTTTTGCAGTGCCTCCAGTCCTTCCAGCTCTCCTGGATGCCTTTGGCTCCTCTTCTAAAACTCCAGATTCTCAGGCTCCTGCCCCCAACAGGCCAGATAGATTTTTACAAGGTGTCTGATGACTGTAGGTTTCTCTATAGCGTCCCTCTGCTGATCCAGCTGTTGTTTCTATTGCTTATATAATTCTTTACAATTGTCTATCTTTCTACATCTGATAAGGAGAGCAAGATTCTGGAGAGACAGGGTAAAATATTTCATACCTTTTCTACTCCAGCTATTAGAGCAATGAATTACCAAACTCATATGTCTAGATAGTCCTTGGCTCTGATTTCCCAGGCTTCTCAAGCTCTTGCTCATTTACCAGATTCACAGATGCCTAAGATACAGGCTAGGGGGCAATTTTTGCTTCCTGGAAGGTACAGAACCTTTGGCCTCTCTCTCAAAGGAGGGAGCACATCAACATCAGAGAAATGAGGGCTCTAATCTGGCTTTGCAGGCCTTTCATCCTCTCTTTCAACCAGGTCCTCTGAAAATTTTTACAGAGAACAGCAATGTTCTCTGGTACATAAACAGGGGAGGACCAAATCTTGCCTTCTTTGCAGGCTGGCTCTCAGGGCATGGGAATTGGCAATTCAGTACATGGTGACTGTTCTTGTGGTTTGCATGCCTTCTGCTCAAAACATTGTGGCAGACACCTTAAGCAGGTCCATGACTCAGTTCCATGAATGGATGGTTCACAGGGATGTGCTTCTGGACTTGGTCCACCAGAGGGGTACCCCTCATCTGGATCTATTTGCCTTCGCTCTGAACAAACAACTTCCTCTTTTTTGTACCAGACTCCCACATCCTCTGGCTTGGAAAATGGATGTCCTATCTTTTTCATGAAAGTGGATGTTTCTTTATGCATTCCCCCCTTCCCTTTCATTCAGAAAGTTCTGCTGAAAATGCAGTAGGACAAGCCAAAAATCTTGCTGGTGACTCCCTTTTGGCCAATACAGCATTATTTCCCTCTTCTTCTGCATTTAGCCAAGGTCCATCATCACATATTACCTCACCAAGTGGACCTACTCAAACAGGACAAAGGATTCTTGCTTCATCCACATCTGTCAACCTTGCAAATGACCCTGTGTGTGATCACATTTTAATTCCTTTCAGGCATCTTTTTTCACAGGATATGCTTTGGGTTTTGCAGGAGGCCAGAAAACCCAATTCTAGAAAATTTTACACTTCCAAATGGGGGAGGTTTTCCATTTGGTGCTTTTCTATAAATCTGGCTCCATTGTCTGTGGACAGTCCAGTAGTTCTTTCCTACTTGTGTGAATTACTTAACAATGGCTTGTTATACTCATCAGTGAAAGTTCACTGTTCTGCTATTTCCGCTTGTCTGCCATTATCTCTACCTCTAGCAACCAGACTGGAGGTAAAGCTTTTTCTCAAAGGTGTCCTACATATTAAGTCTCCCTGGAAAACAGTTCCACCTCCTTGTAATCTGAATTAAGTCTTAAAGAAGCTAACTGTGGCCCCATTTGAGCCTGCAGATTCTGCTTCCTTAAAGTTTTGTACTTGGAAGACAGTTCTTTTGGTAGCCTTGACTTCTGCCAGGAGGGTTTCAGAGATTCAGGCTCTGATGGCATCCCCACCTTTCTTGGTTTCCACAAGGACAGAGTTTCTTTTCAAACCAATCCTTCTTTTATGCCTAAGGTGGTGAATGAAGTGTCTCTTAATCAATCTATTCAATTGCCCACTTTTTTCCCTTCTTCTCAGTCCTCCAATGAAAGGTTCCTGCATACCTTGGATGTCCATAGTCAACTTACATTCTGCCTAGATAAGACTAAAACTATCAAGAAATCTGATCAGCTCCATGGATCTTCCCATCTCAGGGCTCTGGGTTTACCTGTTTCTAAACAGACAATTTCTTCTTGGATTTCCAAGGCTATTGTGTTTTGTGATGATTTCCATGGTAAGTCTCTTGCTGCATGTGTTAGAGCTCATTCTACTAGAGCTGTGGCTTCCTGAGGTGCATTCTTTAAAGGCCTGGATACTAATTATATTCTGGAGGCTGCTACATGGTCTTCTGTGCACACTTTCACCAAACATTACAAGTTGGATAGTATTTCCCGATCGAGTGCAAGGTTTGCTAGAGCCATTCTCCATGGCTTTGTTGAAAATTCTACAGTGCAAAGTTCCTCTGCTCCTTCCTCCTCCCAAGGTTCCTACTAAGCTTTGGTATTCTCCCACATGTAAAGCATACTGCAACACTGAATAGGACACAGAATAGTTGTATAAAATCTTACCATTACCATAGATGTCCTTCTCTTCTATATTGCAGTATTCTGCTCCCCCCCACATCTTGATCCTTCTTTGGATGGCTTCTTAATTTTCCTTAGGTCCGGTGGTCCTCCTAGGGCATTTCAGTTCTGAGGATTGTACATGCGGATGTTCTTTTCTGACTAATGTTGTCAGAACATATGTGCGACATCCCACACACTTGAAGTAGCTGTTGTATACTGGCCGGATGTCAGGTTGTTGGGCAGAAGACAACCCATATGTAAAGAATACTGCAACACAGAAGAGAAAGGCATCTATGTTTCTGGTAAGATTTTACACAACTATTCTTTCTCTCTCTTGGTATAATTATTTGTCACACATGCTGGAATTTCAACATGAGCTTGAAAATTGCAAATAGAATGACAAAGGCATTGAAAATGTCAGATGACAAACTAAAATCCAGGGTTGCTCTCAGGTGGGGATAATTTTATCAATATATAACCCCACCATGCACTTCGAGCATAATACTTTGGATGGTACAGTTAGGGCAACAAACATCAGAGTTGCTATATAATGTTGTGCCTAGTTGCAAATAAAATATCTCACTGAGATTTTAAGGCATTATTACTTAACAGCCCCTTTGACAGGTCTGCCTTGTTTAGTCCCAAAGTGAGGTGGAACCTGTAGGATATTGAGAAAGAGGATAAAGCTATTACACCATTGTTGTTGCTGTCAGGTTTGTGACTGCAGCACTTTTTTCCAGGTTGCAGACTGATCCACATTAGTGGTCAATAGCAATGGATAAAACAAAATTTTAGAAAGAATCAACATGGCTATCATAATTTATAGAAAGGATGTTGATCCAGAGGTAAAAAAAACCCCAGCAAAGCCAGACAGCACCACAGCCTCTGCACAAAGGATGGCAGCAGAAGAATACACAAGGGCTTGCTTGGCTGTGCAAAATTAGAAGCAGTCAGGGTCATCTGTCCCTCCACTTGTCAACATGACTAGCTAGCACACAAGATAGGTGAATTTGCAAAATTATATGCAGGAGGAACAAAGTCCCCTCCCATAATCTACCCAGAACAAGATATACTTCAACATCCCACCCTGTCAAAAGAGTGCAGCAAAATGAAAGGTATGAAGAAGCTCTAGATAACAAAAACAAATGAAATTCTTTTATGCTTAGAAAACGGTGCTTGTTATAAATCTCATAACATATAAAACATGTAATATTGCATAGAATGAAACCAAAATGTAGCTTTACTGAATGCAAAAATGCTTTCAGTGGAAGGGCAGCAAAACTACTAAAACTGGATCAAAATGTGCTCTTCATGTGCATGAACATTTACAGTGCCTAAATTCATTAGCACACTAAAAACACTAGCTTCTGGAAAGAGACTCATGAAAACCAGAGGTAAAAGACTTTAAGAAAAGGAATAACATCCTCCCTTTTGAATCCAAAGAGAAAAGGATAGTATTGCTTTGGACACAAGTGGAGAGAAAGCAACTGCCAAATGAGATATCACTTTACTGCAAGAATGTGCATGCGGACTGTTATTCTAGAAAGTCTTCAAATTGGACTCCATTTTGCCTGTGGAATTATGCAGCTACTGCTTATATGTCCATGTTAGTGCCAGACAGAAATCTAGTATATCTCTTTAGCTATTGACAGTGGTAGATCCAGACAAGCTGTCTGTTAGACTTTTTTTGTTATGTGATCTATGTGTTTAAACACATTTGTTTTGCATTTCATTATGTATGTTTAAAGCTGCTTAGTAAAAACTGCATGAAAACCTCAGCCAGCTAAAGTATTTACAGTGTAATACCATAAACCTTCTGTAATGAAGGCTCACGGGATATTTGTAAATTACGCCTTAAGGATATACTGTGTTTCAGTTGCATGGCTTCTGAATGCCCATGTCCTTTTATTTTTATAAGCACAGCATAAATGGACAAGCTCGACATTTCTAAAGTACAGCCAAAAAATTCACCCATGAGATGAAAATATTGGCCCTTTTTCAAACAAATATGAATTATGGTGATGAAAACTGAACCCTGCTAAATGAATGCACGTGTGTGTGTGTGTGTGTGTGTGTGTGTGTGTGTGTGTGTGTGTGTGTGTGTGTGTGTGTGTGTGTGTGTGTGTGCATGCGCACAAAAATGTCAGGGTTAATAGGTGACATTTTTATCTCTGCTCACAAGTAAGGCAGTGTGTACATTAAGATGACTGACACAGATTGTTGTGATTGTGGTGAAGTTAAAAATGTCTTGTTCAAAATTTTTTTTTTATTTCTGCTTACTCCTGACACTTACAGGAAAAAATCTTGCATAGAGAAAACCAGAAAACTATATTATTGATTTTACTACAGATCTGAGTAGATGTCAAGAGTGCTTTGAAATTCTGAGAGATCTTATAATAAGGGAGCAAGCACTCCATTGTTGGTTAAGTTAACATATCAGAGTGCAGCACCAATGAGGATATCAGGGAAAAAAGATGACCCCTCTCTAGCAAGCACAACTGCACTAGACATGCCATGCTGCAGTGATGTGAGCATTATTCCTGGAGCTCTGAACTATCTATCTATATAGCTAGATTTAGGTAGATGTATATAGAATAAAGGTGATAAAGATAAAATAAAACAAATTTTAATTCCTCCCAAACTGATATTTGATAGCAGCAATGAAGGCAATGCCATTTTGAATTGCACACAAGATAGCTGGTGCTGCAGTACTGAATTTCTTTTTTTTTCTTAAGTCATATGATTAGTGGATCTATATGGGTGGGCTGGCTGGCCATCACACATCTAATGAAGCAGACATTTAAAGTGACATTCTGACTTTACTGGTAATTAAAGTTCTGGATGAAACTGCTAACATCAGATAAGATACAGCCATACAGCAGCAAGCTTTTTTGTATCCTGTATCATTAATCTAAAAATGGTTGCCAGCTTTCAGGGGGCTCAAACATAAGAATGCATCAACACAGTGGTAATCCATAGGTAAGTACTAAGCTAGCTGCCCTTGTGAATCATTTTATGTCTAGCCAATTTCTTTCAAAGGTCAGAATCAAACCCTGTAGCTTGTGTTTATGAGGCAAGCACCATAACTTTTATACCAATCCCAGAGTAGAGATTAAGAAAGAATATTAACTCTACAAAAGATAATAATCCTTTCATAATGTTCTGGAATCAGTTGAGGGTATGTCAATGTTTTACACCTGTAACAGTAATAAGTGCAGGCCATTTTCCTCAGTAAGATCAGTACGTTACAAAAAGGAGGATACTCACAGTCTTAAATTTCCAATTGGATTGATGGTTAAATATCAAATGTAAATACATTCCTTCGTTATCCCATAGTATGCACTATATTTTTTGAAAGACAGGTTGCCATGTGAGTTAATGGTTAATGAAATAACAGTGTATCAGTATGACCATCCACATAAGAAACTCTGAGCTCCTTAGAGAGTTAGGAAAGGAACTGACCCAGGTCACAACATGGCAGTGCAATATATCATAAGTGAGTCACTAGTGCCCATTCAGGGAGGTATTTCTAAGTAGCTAGTTGCTAGCTTGTAGGATGTAATGTAGAAAATATCTGTGTGACAGCTTTTTTCCAAAGGATCTAACTCTGCAAAACAGAATTATCCAACAGTAGGAAGAATAAGTAATTGACAAAGAAGTACCACTTTTTGATAGATAAATCTCAGATAAATTAAAGCCAGTGGAATAAAATGGCAACTTCAGTCAATACAACTCTGATAAGGGAAGTGAAACATATGTAGACTGTGGCAGTGAAAAACCCAGCAATAAAATCAAAATGACTGATAAATCGTGACTGTTGGGTGGGAGATGGAAATGTTACTGCTGGAAGTACTTATGTAGTGAGAGGTAATTACTTGCCTAGGGAGAGTTTGTGAGTGTGTGCATACCTCTTAACCCCTCTGCTCTCAGAATCTTTACAGAGATATCTAAATTACAGCAGAGGGTTCAAAATCATAGCTCTTAAAATTTGCCTCTGATTAAATTTGTACATCTTGGGTTGGGGACATAATATAGACATTTGTCGTTGTGAGGGTCGTAAGTTCACAGATAGTTAGGTTCATAGGTGTTTAACAGGCTAACAGTGACAAGGGCCTTTTTAAGCCTAGTCATGCATCCCAAATCTCTGACAAGTTCTGATCCCCTTGATAAGTGTAAGCAGGAGCTTGGGAGATGAAACATTTACAAACAGGGTCCTGGGAGATGAACCATTTACAGGTTGCTTTTGTCCATTTGAGACATGGGTGCCAACTTTCAAGCCAGGGATGAATTTCATGTTTCCCATCCAATTGTCCAAGTTACACTTGAGTTGGGTTAGGGAGGAACTCTGCTTCACATGGATGGGGAGCCTATTTCAGAAAAGGGTTAGTCTCTGGGATACATACCTGTTTCTCCAGCAGGTCCTATTTATGTCATAAGCAAGGTTTAAGTCTTTAGAATGGGTAATTCTGGTACTTTTTGGTACTTTTTGTTTTGTGGATATGCAGGAGGTCCATCAGAGTGGGGTCTGGCAATGCCCTGTTTGCTAGGAATAAATCTCCTCTCAACAGCCTGTAGGAGACAGAATACAGGGATAGAACCTTGAAGCAGCCTGCATGGGACATTTTACTTACTTCCTGTACTCTTTTAGTGAGGAACCTCTGTGGATATTCCATTTGTTAGATATGCCTTGTTAGGTACATACTAAAGGGGACATTGCACTCAATGATAGGTCTGATGAATGCTGAATACAGTGAAACAATGGCATCCTGGACCTAGATGCCATACCTTTGTTTATAAGTTATGCAGCATAGAATAACTTCCTCACCAATGCAGACATGTTATCAAAGGCTAAATTACTGTCGATGTGTGTCCCTAAGTCCCTGACTGCTGGATCAACTCTAAGGGGTATGTTGTCAATATGATAGTTACCAGGAGTGGTTGTCTTCCTGAAGGATACTATTAGACATTTCTTGACATTTAGATTTAGTCCACAGCTCTGACACCAGTTGATTGTCTGTGTCAACCCTTCCTGGAGAACATTTGTGTCAGTGTGGGATTCAAAGACAGCTTCTAATTTGTAATTATCTGCAAATTTAGTCAGCCAGTGACCATTGACATTAGCCTTGACTTCAGAGAAGTAAATGTCAAAATGGAGCAGTCCAAGAACCGATCCCTGAGGGGACACCAGTTGTGGCTGGTCTCTTTCTAGAGGTGGACTCCCCAATTCTTCCTGTAAGAATTGACTTGTAAAATTAGGACCCTTGTAGTGTTATGAGTTGTGCACAATTATACAGTTGGCAACAGAAATACATCTTTACTGTACTGTGCTTTCTTTAAGTTACACATGCACATTTCCATACAGTACAAAAACACAAGTAGCCAGCTTGCAACAGGCACCACTATAAATCTGCTGCATGTAAGCATCTTATTGAAGAGTAAAAATAACAGCACGTTATAACAGTGAAATTTACAAAGCTCGGATACTTATTATTACAACTATTATCATTAAAGTTCAGAACATGCCAAGTAGTAATGTGTACTGTGAAGTACACAAAAAAGCTCAAGCCTTCACAAACAGGTGCTGGATTTATTTTTCAAACTGCAAGTAAGCGCTTTAGTTCCAAAAAGCATTTACAAGGAACTTTATCAGAGAATTGCAAAAAAATGACTGCCTGGTAAAATACTTTTAAAGCATGACATCACTTCTTGACTCACAGTGTCTTTCTTACTTACACATAATAAAATGTGATTTAAAAACATATACATAAGAAAAGGTGAAATGTAAATGTGCATGAATAGTAAAACATGAACCCTGACATTAAAAACTTGGAAGTATTTAAAAAAACATAAAAAATATGTATTCATACTATTTACATACACATGGAGTTTCTGACTTAATAATCCTTCAGAAAATGAATGCTGTCATAAAACAAATTTTTCTTCTAACTTTCTATAATTATAACAGCAATATTTTAAACTCCCCCGATTCCCCCTCCGTGGTCCCCTGTAATGTCCTCTGTTTGCTCTGTTGTTGCCCTGTTGGTATTGGTAAGATTGTTTCCCATAACTGGTGCCCCTCATCTGTTGTTAATTCCTGATCCACTCCAATCTCCTCAGAGGCAGAAACTCTTCTTCCCCTAAAAAAGAGTTGTCCATATTATGGTCTACAAGTTCTTGGTTATCAAACACTAAGTCCTGTCCATCAGCATGTCTGTTACTGAGAGTTCATACTTGAGATGGTGGGGGTGGGGGGTAGGCATTGTTAGAATTATAGTCCTTTTCATCTCTTATTATTTTTTTCAACGTTTTATTATTAATAACTTCCATTTGTTCCTCAGTGGAACGAAATATACAGTTATATTCAAACTTGTTTTGCATTAGTACACATTTTTCAGAAGGGCATGAAGTCTGAAACTCTGATGTCTATCATTATATAGTGGCTTCAAGTTAGAGAAGTCACAGACAGGAAAAAGTTCAAAATATTGCTATTATAACCATAGAAAGTTAATTGGTAAATGTGTTTTGTGACAGCATGCATTTTCTGAAGGATTATTAAGTAAGAAATGTTATATGTATGTAAATAGTATGAATACACATTTTTTGTGTTTTTTAAAATACTTCATAGTTTTTAATGTCAGGGTTCATGTTTTACTATTCATGCACATTTACATGTTTCACTTTTTCTTGTTATGTGTAAGACACAGTGTTTTTAAATATGAGTCAGAAAGTGATGTCATGCTTTAAAAGTATTTTATTTATAATTTAGAAAAAATAATAGTGAAATCTTACCCAGTTGGAGGATCTATCATTCATAAAAAAATCACTAGTTGTTAACAAGGAAAAGTATACTTTGTTTTAGAATGCTGTCTTGTAAAAGAAGAGGCTGCTTTTATTAACAAATGTTATAAGACTATAATGTAATTTAAATGTAACAGTAGCAACATCTGAAATACTACATTCCTAAAACTGATGCTTTTTTCATAGGTTCATAGGTATATACTAGGCTAATGACTTCTGGGCCTTTTTAAGCCTAGCCATGCAGCCTAAATGTATTCTACAGGCTATTTAGCCATAGAGGTTATTTTAAGAGGTGTATGTTAGGGTTAGGGCATGACTCAACTGCTGCTTCTGTCCATCAGAGACATAGGTGTCAATCTAGGGGTTAGTTTCTGGTTTCTCATCCACTAGTCCAGGTCAGGCCTGAATAGGTTTGGGAGGGGCTCTGGTTCACATGAATGGGAAGCCTATTTCAGAGAATGGGAATTTTCTGAGATGTAGACCTCTCCCTCCAACATGTCTTATTTAAATGGCAAGCAACGTTTAAATCCTTGGACCTAGTAGTTCTGATGCTGTTCATTTTGTGAATATTCAAAACAGATGAACGAAAGGAGCAAAGCAGTCCAGCGATAAACCATGCAAGATTAAATTAACGTATCACAAATTTATTTTCGTAAAAACGTTTTCGTCTCACCAACACGGGAAACTTCTTCAGAAAATGAATGTTAAAACATACAAACCAAGTTTACACTTGAGTTTTAAAAGAATCAAAAGGTTCCGCCCAAAAGAAATTCCGTACTACTAACCAATCAAAAATTCTCACAAAGTTTAAAGAACTGTCAGCTGTGGATGCTTAATCGGTTAAGAATGGGGAAAGAAGTATGTACCACTGTTGGGTAATAAGGGAGGTATACAAGAAAAGAGTATTGACATCGGGAGTCAAGTTAACCAGAATAACAATAATAATAATAATAAAAATTATGAAAGAGCTATGGTTTTACCATTCGGTAAACAGGTGAATGAGGTGAAGAAAATTATGACAAAAAATTGGTCAATCCTTAAGAAAAACCCAAAGTTGTGTAAAACTGGGGGGACAGACCAAATTTTGTTTATAAGTTAGGGTTAAACTTGAAAAAAAACTTTGAAATGGGGAATGTGAACACTGTAGGTGGTGGTACTGGAAGATGTGGGACCTGCTCTCAATGTAAATTTATTTGTCAGGATAAGAAGGTGGTTTTGAATAATAGTTTAAAGACAGTAGTGAGACCAGAAAAGGGCAATTGCCAAACTACGGGCATTATTTATTTGGCACTGTGTAAATCCTGTCCCAGCTTTTATGTGGGAAAAATAGAGAGACGGCTGAGGGACAGGGTTTATGAACATGGCTATGATATTAAATGCCTAAATATAAATAATGCATTATTTAAACATATTAGTGTATCACAGTCTTGTAAACAATTTAAATTCTGCATTTTGGAAAAAGTACGGAAAGATCCTAGAGGTGGAAATTACAGGAATTTCATTGAAGAAAGAGAAACCATGTGGCAGATTAAATTGCAGGCCTGTATACCACCTGGACTGAATGAAATTATTTCCATCAAACCTCTATTGTATAAAAAATCAGAATACTCTAAGTGACTTAATTTTTTATGAAGTCAGTTGTTGATTTTTAAAGCATTAATGTATTAATTGTCATGTTTATAAAGTGTTCAATACATAATTTTTATAGGGAATTTTAATTTTGTAAAGTGTAAATTACAATAGATTTATAAATGTATAGTTTTAATATATATTGTTCTGTTTTTAACAACATCATTGGTTGTCAAAGCTTTTTAAAATTGATAATAATTAAATAGGGTAATTATTCAATTAATTTGATTAACTGGACTATTTAAGGGGGATAATAGTAGTAGAGACAGATTCTGCTGAAATCCCTTCAGGGGATGAAAGCGCTCAATCAGCTGTACTGTGCAAATTCTGTGGATGTAATAAAAGAACCGTTTGGTGTTTTCAGCCTTCTACAGTAGTTTTTTCTGTAATTCTTGGTAGTTTTACACTGTTGGGCTCATTTGTGGACATTATTTGTGGTATTTTGAGCTCCTTGGCTATGGATTCACTTGATGAGTTCACGCCGAATTTTTCTCCCATTCGGCGTCAAGAATTATTCCAAGTTCAGTCGGAACTAGCTATGGTGAAGGGTGAGTTAACCAGGTTGGTTGAATTACTCACCCAAAAAGAAAACATTGATAAAACATCTTTTAAGGTTCAGGCTAAAAGAAAGCGTCATTCGTCGCGGTTGAGTGACGCGGATTCAGGTGAGACAGCTATCAGCAAACGGAACGAGGGGTCCTGGAGAGACGAGGTGAATACCGGCTCTACAATTTGTTCTGGTCCTGTGATTTTAATGCAGGGTGAAAGGCGTTCCTTGCTAGTGGATACTAATGGAGTTGATTTTACAGAAAAAGGCCAATCAAGGTCAACAGTAAAGGTATTAAAAAGACAAAGACAGTTGCTCCACATGAATTAAATACGTATGGTGAAGTGCATAAAGACTTGTTGGGCGGACAACAAGAAATAAGGGACTCAGCCAAGAGGTATGTAAGCAATTCATTAACTGAGCGAAATGCTAGTTCTGGCAAAAATGATTTCGACTACCTCTTGGCTAAAAAATGTAATTTTGGTGTGGCAGATAAACCTAATGGAACACTTAAAGCTGACGTTAACCATAAAGACATAGTTGGAGGTACAATGAAAGATATGTTACAGACTTTTGAAACTAAAATGTTTCTAATCAAAAAATTGCAAGTAGAAAATGGTTATTTGTCTGAATGTATTCTTAATAAAATTGTGCCTAAGGGACTTAGATTGTTTAAGTTTCCCTTTGGTTTAGACTACGATGAAAATGTAATAGCTGAATTTAAAGAAATGTTTGACAGATTCGGTACAGAGTTAATACAGAAAATTATTAAATTTAATGATATGAAATTGAGTGTCTTGATAGAGCAGGCAGAAAAGTTAGATAAGAAAATCAAAACTGATTTATTGTTTACAGAGTATGAATTTATTTATTATAGGAAGATAGAGGGTATTGATTTTAAATGTAATAGGTTGTTTGAAACAAAATGTAGAAAAATGCAAAGGGATTTAAATGAATACAAGGCAAATAAAGCATATATATTAAAAACTGAAAGGAAGCGAAATTATCCTGAATATAGATCAAATACTGTTAAGAAAATGTTTGAGAGTATTGACAAGAATTATTATCACATAGACTATCCAAATTTTCCATACCATCAGGAATGGGATGTGGGATGGTCAGAGGAAGGGAAGTGGAAGACAGACCGGTGGAACAAAAGGGACAGATACAAGAGATAGACAATACAGAAACTATTGAAGTTAATGGAATAGTCCATACTTATAAGGGATATCACATTTATAATTTTGCAGGGTTAGAGTTAACCAAAGAATATTTTCAGTTATGTATGAAAGGTTTAAAATTTGTTCCTACTAGAAGTATGGACTATATAGAAACTATTATTGAAGTTAAAATGTTTCTAAGAAAGATTAATTTAGCTTATACATGTGCAAATCAGGGGAAAGAATTGACCTTATATAACCACAAGGAATTAAGAAATAAAAGTACATACAATCCACAACTAGAGCCTACCCTTTCTTGTTTGGAAAAAGCAATTATTCAAGACATTTATGAGCTTAAAGCTAAAGAGAAGAAACTATATTTTAATAATCTTACAAAAAGAGATAATGAGGTCTTGAATATTTTAAAGAATGACAGAAATATAAGAATTATGAAGCCAGACAAGGGAGGGGGCATGGTGTTTTTCGATATGTTAGATTATTCTCAAAAAATGTATGACATGCTTAATGACGTTGAGACTTATCAACTGTCTTCATTAAATGAGGTGAATATTAGTTACAAAAAGATAGATTATTTTTTGGAAGATTGTCTTATAGAGGAAAGAATTACAGGAGAAGTATATACATATTTAAAAGTTCAAAATCCAAAGGTAGCCTCTATCTTTGGTATACCAAAGATGCACAAGGGATTAGAGAACCTGACATTTAGGCCCATAGTAGATGGGCGTGGTTCGAAGACTTATCCCTTTGGCGTGGTAGTTGACCATTGGTTAAAAAATACTGTTTCCAATTTTGAACATATTTTGAAGGATTCCTGGGATTTCCTTGGACGTTTGGGGAAAGGAATGTGTAATAAGGACACAGTTTTTCTTACTATAGATGTGGTTCATTTATACACATGTATCCCTAAAAAAGAAGGGTTAGAATTTTTTGAGGAATGCCTAAATAACAATACAATTTTCAGTCAGGATAAAATAAACCTTATTGTTCAATTTATGGAAACAGTTTTAGATTATAATTATATTTATTTTTTGATGGTGAATATTATAAACAGCACAGGGATATAGCGATGGGAGCATCTTATGCACCAATATTTGCCAACTTGGTCCTGCTTAATTGGAAACAAAAGATGGTACTAAATAGTATTTTTTCTGGATTTATAAGACAGTATATGAGATTTTTGGATGATATTTTTATTTTGTGGGAAGGTCCAAAGGAAAAAATAGGAGATTTTGTGCAATATTTGAATGAGAGCACTAGCTTTCTAAGATTTACACATGTATATAATACTAAGAAAATCAATTATTTAGACATAACTTTAGAAATAGAGACTATGGAACTGAAATCTAAAATTTACTGGAAGTCTTCCTTTAGTAATTCATATCTTCAATATAATAGCAACCACCCAGTGAAGCAAAAAAACAGTATAGTTAAGGGTCAGCTTATAAGAGTAGCAAGAATGACCTAAAAAAAGGAAGATGTAGAGCATGAATTAAAAGTGGTGGCAGATATGTTTTTTGAGAGAGGTTACCCAAAGAAATTGGTTATGGACTATGTGGAATATGTTAAAGAAGAATGGGGAAAGAAGTATGTACCACTGTTGGGTAATAAGGGAGGTATAAAAGAAAAGAGTGTTGACATCGGGAGCCAAGTTAACCAGAATAACAATAATAATAATAATAAAATTATGAAAGAGCTATGGTTTTACCATTCGGTAAACAGGTGAATGAGGTAAAGAAAATTATGACAAAAAATTGGTCAATCCTTAAGAATAACCCAAAGTTGTGTAAAATTGGGGGGGACAGACCAAATTTTGTTTATAAGTTAGGGTTAAACTTGAAAAAGAACTTTGAAATGGGGAATGTGAACACTGTAGGTGGTGGTACTGGAAGATGTGGGACCTGCTCTCAATGTAAATTTATTTGTCAGGATAAGAAGGTGGTTTTGAATAATAGTTTAAAGACAGTAGTGAGACCAGAAAAGGGCAATTGCCAAACTACGGGCATTATTTATTTGGCACTGTGTAAATCCTGTCCCAGCTTTTATGTGGGAAAAACAGAGAGAAGGCTGAGGGACAGGGTTTATGAACATGGCTATGATATTAAATGCCTAAATATAAATAATGCATTATTTAAACATATTAGTGTATCACAGTCTTGTAAACAATTTAAATTCTGCATTTTGGAAAAAGTACGGAAAGAACCTAGAGGTGGAAATTACAGGAATTTCATTGAAGAAAGAGAAACAAAGTGGCAGATTAAATTGCAGGCCTGTATACCACCTGGACTGAATGAAATTATTTCCATCAAACCTCTATTGTATAAAAAATCAGAATACTCTAAGTGACTTAATTTTTTATGAAGTCAGTTGTTGATTTTTAAAGCATTAAAGTATTAATTGTCGTGTTTATAAAGTGTTCAATACATAATTTTTATAGGGAATTTTAATTTTGTAAAGTGTAAATTATAACAGATTTAGAAAAGTATAGTTTTAATATATATTGTTCTGTTTTTAACAACATCATTGGTTGTCAAAGCTTTTTAAAATTGATAATAATTAAATAGGGTAATTATTCAATTAATTTGATTAACTGGACTATTTAAGGGGGATAATAGTAGTAGAGACAGATTCTGATGAAATCCCTTCAGGGGATGAAAGCGCTCAATCAGCTGTACTGTGCAAATTCTGTGGATGTAATAAAATAACCATTTGGTGTTTTCAGCCTTCTACAGTGGTTTTTTCTGTAATTCTTGGTGGTTTTACGCTGTTGGGCTCATTTGTGGACATCATCAGTAGAATTATCCAGCTACTGTTTGGACTTCCAAGCTAGACATAAAGAGAAATCCAGTACATCTTTTGAATTGCTGCTAATAGTGGATCCAAGCCAGATGTTAGTTATATTTTTCTTAATGCCATCTGCATGTTTAAATACATTTGTTTTACAGTCATATTATGCAAATTTAAAACTGCATGAGTATTTCATTTTGCAAACTGCATTGTTTATGTTTAATTCAAGTAGAATCTCATCACTCAGTTATGTGTTTGTGTGGGGGGATTATTTAGTATTATATTAAGTGTATGATACAGGAGTGGTCATGACTTATTTAGTATTAGCTTAAGGGAATGTGATTGGCATGGTGTACAAATACTTGTTGCTTTTACCTTTCAGAGTTACTTCTCAAATTATTGCTATCAGACAAATATTCAAAAGTTGGTGTATGTTAATGGAAAGCAATAACTGTACTTTTGTTATGATGTTAGTACAGTCTGGATGATAATAACATTACAGTAAAGCCAGAGAAGGCAATGTTGGCACTGCTGAGATGCCATTAATCCCTCCTGAAAAATACTGTGTATTTGTGTGTGTTTGCATGTGTGTGTGTGTGTGTGTGTGTGTGTGTGTCTGCAAAACAATCTAGGAAAGTTTGAATTACTGTTGGTAATATTTCACTGGAAGGCACTGGCTTTAGTCTCACTTGATGGAATCCTGTGGAGCCAGTGATTATAACTTTGATCTGTACCTGTACAGTGTAAAGCATATTGTAGTGTGGCAGCTGCTGACAATTACCCAAGAAAGCAGTGTGTATTTACTGTATACTCTTAAGGCTCATTATCATATACATATTATTTGATACTAGTGATGTGCAGGTGGCACAGTGGCCTAGCAGTTATTGTTGTCACCTCATAACAAGAGGTCTTCCAATCTGATTCCCAGCTGGGGTGACTTCTGTGCAGTCTGCATGCCCTCTGTGCATTCATGTGGGTTTCCTCCAAGTAATCCGGTTTCTTCCCACATTTCAAAGACATCCATCTTGAGCATTTCTCCCCAGGCCTCTGCTGAAAATAGGCTCTGCCCTAGTTGGACTGTCCCAGTCAACAAATGTTAAATAAATAAATGTGGTTTAAAGCCTGTATTACAACATATAAAACATCCTTATGAGTGGATCATGAGGCCATTGTCCTTGTTTTCCATATATAATTTGGTGGTAGAGGGTTGGACTGCTTACCTGTTCATTATGGAGGTATGATACCTCATTTAGAGGGTGGCACAGTGGAACAGTGGATAGTGTTGTCACCTCATAGCAAGAGGTTCCCCATTTGGTTCTCGGCTGGGTTGTCCACTGTGCTGTCCCCACTTTGTTCATGTGGGTTTTCTCTGGATGCTCTGATTTTCTCCCACATTCCAAACATATGTAGTAGGTGGATTGGACAGTCTAAACTGGCCATAGATGTGAGTGTGTGTGAATGTGTGGTATAGAAGAACTACTGTAGCAGGGCTAGGCACCCGGTTGTGAAAACCTTGTCTCTAGATGATTTTCACTGTTGAAGTGACATCCTGTTCCCATGTGCAAAAATGGGAAAAAGGGGTTGTTTATGGATGGATGAAACCTCATTCAGCAAATGTCAGTCAAAGAATTTCAACCAAACCAGAGATGTTCTAGATATTGCTCAATTTTTTTTAGTTCCTATGTTAATGAAGGTCCTCAGATTGAGTATATTCCAAAAGAAATTTCCAGATAATCACAGTGTAGTCAGTTCTTCCTTGTTTGTCAAAAAAGTGAATGGGCATGCTACTTGGGGTTCGAGGACACTTAACTCCACATAAACATCACAAAGGAGACTTAGAGGTTTCTTTGATTACAAGTAATCATTTTCCATAACTAGTTTAGTGTATTCTTATTTAAACTCATCTCATCCCGCTGGGTGTTAACCTAATGCATTTTTATTGTTGCAGTGAACCAGAGGCCACTAATGGTCAGTGTTGCCTTTCCTTTCCTTTCCTTTCTTATGTTAGAGAAGTTAGTGACCACATGGGATTCTCTTATGCAGTCATCCCATTCCTTTGGAATTATGGTAAACACTGCAATGTACTAAATGGAACTATAATAGGTTTCTATATTCATAATATGCAAGCTGGATATCCTATTTTCAAGGTAGGTCTCCCTTATATGATATTATTCCCATTCAATAGACAGTGAGTCAACTGTTTATCTCAACTCAGTTTTTGCAGCTCTTTGTCTCTGGAAATTATCAAGAGCAGACAGCCCAAGGTGCTTGGTCATGATCACTACCCAAAACCAGTCCATAAATCAATGTGTTGGAGACAAAGGTGGCCCTCCTTACTCTACAGGCTTTTCACTGCTCATGCTTCCAAGGTGTAGCTGCCATTTATAATGACCATATGGTTGTGGTACAGTATATAGACAAGCAGGACTGGAATCCTTTTTACCTTCCATGTCAAGAAGGCTTGGGAAGGGGGAATGTTACAGAATAATTTTCTCATGATCACCTATATAGCCTGGGAAGCCAACTTTCTTGTACAGCTGCTGTCTGCTGATGTCACAAGAGAGGGCCCTAAGTTTATCTGCGTTACAGAAGTTCTTCCATCACTGAGGAACATGCTTGAGAGTGAGTGTGAGGTGGATGCTCTAACAACTAGTAGTGATCTGCCTGGGAATTATTACTGATTTTACAAAGAAATCTGGGTTTGAAGACCTGGCTAACCTGCATATTCTAATTCCTAAGACTTCATTGGCTCATATTATAATGGCAGTTCATCTTTACATTAGATTGCAAAAAAGATTTTTTTTACAAATACTGGACAGTATAGTCAACTCACCAAGCAAAAGCTGTGCATGGCAAAAAGGAAAGTGAATCATAAGTGGGAAAACAAATGCTGATTTCACCTCAGTGCAAGCTTTGATAACATTGCTCACAAGCCTACTGCATGAAGTGAAAATTGACATCCAGTGCTTCAAAGCAAGTGAGGATGGCACAAAAGTTTGAATTTCAAACTTAAACCAAAAGCTGGAACTACAACATTAGCATTTGTTAGAGTATATGGATATCTTACATGTACATTCACAACAAATTCAAGACTTAACTGACTGGAACAAGTGACTGGAGCTCAAAATCAGTGATATCATAAACAGAGCATGTCATAACAATTTGCACCTAATTGGACTGCCTGAAGGAATGGAGGGTAACAATCCTGTTACTTTCATAAGGCACGAAATTTCTGCTTAATAAAAAGAGGACATGCACCAATTATTGAAAGAGCATACCGCATAACAGCAAGGCTTCATCAAACCTCCACAGGCACTTCATTATTCATGTCTTGAAATACCTTGATAGGGATGAAGTCCTCAAGCTATCCAGAGAACATGGTGCCAAATGTCAAATTAGATGTGACCCTTTATGCTTCATGCCTGACTATAGCTCTGCTTTGTTTGTCAAAGGAAAAGCCTTCATTCCTGCACTTAAACACTTTAAAGATTTAGCGTTCCAAGTACACCTGTGGTTCTCTACACAGCTCACAGTGAAGAAAGGAGCATTACCAATGTCTTTCTGTACCCAGCTGAAGCTGAGACATATCTCGACAGAGAAAGTGGTTCTCCTCAAGTGCCATCCTTACATAATGGGAACTTGCCCAATATTAAATGAAAGCTGCCACACTCTCCTGATATATAACGGAAATCCCCCAAGAAGAAAAAAATCAAAAAGTAACACCTCACCTCTAAAGTAGGAGACAGACTTACATCACAAAAGCTGTGCCAAAATCATCAAATGGGCACAATCCCCAAACACTCTAACCACTTCTTGCCATTAGCCAACATACCCAATGAGAAACAGGAATAGGACATGGAGTTATTTGGTCCTTGGCCCTACACCTAATCAACTGGATCTACTGTAGGAAGAGAATGACTGAGCAATGTTTTTGAAGGTGGTGGCTAATGTTATGACACGTATTTCAAAGACATGAGACAGGCCCAGCATTGGACGATCTCATAATGCTTCACTCTTTGGACTGGTGATAAGTTTGATGCTTCTGGCCTTAATTACAGCAGAGAATTACAAGTAGGTCACTCAACATTAACCACTACTCAGTCAGTGACTACTAACATGCTTCAATTGCTTTCTGTTAACTGAGCTAACATTGTTTAGTTCTTGGTTACTGTGCTCATTTTATTTTTATAATTACTTAACCAATTTGATGTACTTGCTTTCCCACCCCTTACCTTAGTGAAATTATACTTAGGATCACCTTTGTGGATGTTTTATGGAGCTCTTAGTTTCTGCAAGTGGGGATGGCTGATATTTATTTATTTTATTTATTTATTTTACATTTGTTGACCGGGCTAGTCTAACTGGATATATGTCCATTTTCAGTAGAGGCCCGGGGAGAAAAGCTCCAAACATGAACAGTAACAAAGTTAACAATATATAAAAGGACATGTATATAAAAACTACAGTACAAAGGTAGCACTGGTTAAATGAAAAATATAGTAATATAATTATGGACTATAGCCATTGTACTAAAGGTTAACTAAATATAAAATAAGAAACACTTGTTCAAAACACAAAACAGAGTAAGATCATTGTAATTTTCCTTTTAATATAAATAATGAGGAAAAAAATAGGTTTGGAGGCTTAGGTTAGTGTGAGGGGAAAGGGATTTGAGCAGGAGGGGCAAAGGATTTCAGTCTGGGTTAGCACAAGGACAGAGCTGCTGGGTTTTAAGATGTTCTTTGATATGTTTTTTGAATAGAGAAGTAGAAGCTAGGGTAGATAGTTCAGTAGGGAGCAGATTCCAGTTTTTACCTGTAGTATTAGAGAAAAGAGAGTCACCAGCTTTGTTGTTAGATTTCATTGAGGATACCAGAAGTTTATTGGCAGAACGTAGTGTAGCTAGATTTTTATATGGTGAAATCAGATCAGTGAGGATAGGGGTATTATTGGGGTAGTGCAGGATCTTATGAGTAATAAGTAACTGTTTACTGAGTATATGGTTCTGTATTTCTAGCCATCCTAGTTGTCTGAGGTTAAGGCAGTGGTGAGTTTTAAAAGGAGAGCATGTGATGAATCTAGCTATGTTATTATAACAGTGAGAAAGTTTGGAGAGGTTGTTTTTTGATAAGTTAGTATATATGGCAGAGGCGTAGAAAAGGGTAGAAATGAGGTGGGTTTGGGCAATAGTTTTCCTGGCTGAAGGGGTAAGGAATGGTGTAATTCTATAGAGAGTACCTAGTTTTTTTGTTAACAGACTTTATGGTGGAGTTAATATGGTCATCATAGTTAAGCCGATTGTCAATTGTAACTCCTAGTAGCCGGGTGGTAGGATCTGGGGTTATGTTCGTGACATTGTTAGAGGTAATGGTAAAGAATGGATTGGGTGATTTATGAGTTGGAGTAAAAAGTAGTAGTTTTGTTTTTTGGGGATTAAGGAGGAGGCAGTGTTGCATAAACCAGTTTTCAACATTTTGGAAAAGAGTTTGGGTAAGTGACTGGAGGGAGGCTAGATTTTTAACAGTACAGATTAAGGATATCCAAATCTGGTATGCCAACTTATATATGGTTACTTCACACTCTAAAGATATTGGGTTCCCCTGACAATCCTGATCTTTAACTAGCTGATATTCGGCTCTTTGCTTGCTATACAAGTCAGCTCCTCCTCCCCCATCCACTTCGCCTTCCCTTTTAATTTCTTCCAAATGTTCTCCTTGTCCTGTAGTTAATAACATGCTAATTCCTGGGCAGTGGATAAGGGCTGACATACTCTTTGATCCACTAGCAAGCATTTCCTGATCTAATTATAGACTAACATTAGAGCTTAGATTTTTTTTCATTTTTACTAGGCTTCCTATATTTAGTTTATTTACTGCTGTAATAATCAAGTGTCTGAATTGCTTACAAAGCTAAAGGTCTGAACTGTAGGGCTAAGGGAGTCTGTGTGGTTCATTACTTAAACAACTTACAGACAGATGCTTTGTACTTACAGGAAACTAAAATAACTAACAGTAGTGCCACCAAATGTCTCACTGCATGGTGAGGATGATATGTAGGGTCTTACAATGTCAGATCTTTAAAGGGTGTGCTCACTTTATTCCACTATGTACTGGTTTGGCAGAAATTCAATGTAAAATTGAATACGCCAGGGAGATGGGTGGTTGTGAACATGCTAACTAGGCAAGGAAGGTCATTAATTTCCAATTTCTATGGCCCTAACCACAAAAATCTTATGCCTTTTCTTGCTTTCCATAAAACACTCATGGATATGAGTGGGACACAATTGCCAATTGTAATATTTATTTAATTATTTATTTAGTTATTTATTCAATCAATCATTCAGTTTCAGAACCAGGGTAGAGAACTGATCCAAATGGACCAATTTCAGTCTCAGCCTGGACAAATATAAATGTCAGTAGACAAGCAAGTAAATAAGAAGTATTATGAATATAAACAAAATCTTATGTGAAGATAGTAATGAGTCAATAACAATTATACTGTGCACTTTTTAATTATAAGGGACCATAGGACGGGATGGTTAAATAGGAAACAAGAAGAAGCAGAGAGGGAAATAGTAAAGTAATAGAGCACAAAGTGTAAAAAACAGAAAAATAATGTAAGGGAGCACATAACTTAACCATATACAATATATACAATGTGGAAAATATGTCACATATCAGTGTAGGGAAATGATGGATCCAGAAATAAACAGGATTTCTATGATATGACATAGAATAACAAAACATAGGGATATGAGATAGGGTTGGATGGAAAATTTGTGTTTGGTTGATGCATGGAGACATTTGCATCCTAATGACAAGAATTTCACATACCTTGCACCATCATTAGGCTCTGTTAACAGCCTGGAATTTTTCCTGCTTAGTCAAATGGTACTAGACAATGTAAGTGAAGTGGACTTTCATAACAATGCCTTTTCAGATCCTAGTGCAGTTGTTATCACATTTAAGGATGATTCTTGGCCTAGACTCCCTCCCTGGAAATCCCCTGACCCTTTATTAATAAAGCAGACAGAAGCATTGAACCAGATACTGGAATGGGTAAATCAATTCTGGGAGGCTGGATTCAACCATGACAATGAAGGAGAGTGAAACTTGAAGTGCTTTAAATGGAATCTGCTCTCCTTCATTATTAATTTAGGTTCTAAGAGATCAAGAGATTGGCAGGAGCACGTTTTTCATTATGAGACTAAGACTGCACAAGTAACTCACTAGCTAGCACTTAAGGGGAAACAGGAAACAGGATAAACTGCTAAGTCAGTACATTTTTAGAATAAAAAAGGCAGTGGCACCATTAGCTATGCAATTCAGCATCTTAAAAAGGTGTGGATCACAGAAATGTGTTGGGCTAGACTATCTTGAGCCCCAAACTCCTGGCAGCTCAGCTTTCTGGGCACAGGCAAGCCGGTGCCATTCTGGAGTTATTTGACAAACAAGGTATATCCCACATACTTGTCAAGGTATAAATGGGCCATAGCCAAGTTCAATGCGGGACTCTATTCAACTGTAGGACAATCCTCTGAAATAAAATATGAGGACTTTCACCAGAGGATCAAATGACTTAAAGTAAACCAGATCATATTGAGAAAATTGAGAGTATCCATCATTATTAAAGAACTAATTTGCTCATTAACACCAGGAGAAAACCAATGGACCTGATGGCCTGAATTCTAAGCTATATCAAGCACTCAGTTAATTGCTGGCACCTGAACTTTGGGAAGTTTTTAATGAAGGTCTAGTGACTGGAAAACTTTCCCAAAGCAACAGATTAGCTAATATATTTACCTTTTTGAAAATGGGGAAAGACCCTACAAATCCTCAAAACTATAGGTTGGTACCACTGATGGCCATTAAGGTGAAGATCCTTGCCAAAGTCCTCAGCACAAGGTTAAGTGTGGCTATTCAGAGCCTGGTTCATGATTCACAGCAAGACTTTATACCACAACAACAAGGTATAACTGGTCTGATAAGGCTTCTGCTCAATATCCAACAGCTGTAGCATTAAGCACATCTCCTATGGCAGCTATCTTCATGGATTTCCACAATGCCTTTGATACAGAAAAATGGACTAAAATGTAGGTCACTTTAAAATACTTAAGGATTACTGGGGAATTTCAGAAATAACACCAGTTGCTTTACTCCAAACCCACAGGTCATGGTATTAATAACAACTATTGCTGTCGTCCATTTCAGCTCATCACAGGAGCTTGGCAGGAATGCCTCCCCTACCCATCTCCCCCTCTTATTTTTGCTCATAGTTGAAACCTCAAGTTTATATATTATATAGAATTATTCCCATTGGGGAGTTACAACTGAGTACAGAACCATTCTAACAGACTCATGGTTTGCAGATAATTGTGTTTTGTGCATCACTAACCTGCTGCTCCATGTATCAGAAATCCTGAAGGTCTTTCAGAAGATTAGGGATCTCCTGAGTTTGCCTGTAAATTGGGGAAATACTATACTTTTTCTACTCAAACAGAACTGCAGAAACTTATAGGAGGAATTACACCACAATGGCCTCACCTATGCAACTATCCATACTTATCTGCGCATTAAGATTTCACAAAATACAATGTTATTTCCACCTTAATCTTAAAGCCTGTGGTTGAAGAATTCAGGGCAAAAATCAATGATTGTACTAGATTAATCCTTCCTCTTCTAAGTAAATAAGCTGCTGATTATATGTGTCTCCTACGAAAATGTATTTTTATGGCTAGATACATCCCTTCTTTGGCAAAGCAGCCTCTAATGGCTAAGCTACAAAAATGGGGAAAAGTTGCATATGGACTAACAAACATTCATGGCTTGCTAGGAAAATATTGGCAGCTTCAAGGCAATATGGGGGCCTTGTCCTTTCTAATTTAGCCTGATATGACCATGCTGCATAATTATTATAGTTTATGTCCCAAACTAAACCTTGTCCATTATGGGTTCTGGTGGAAATCAATATGGTTAGGATTCAAGTGGAGTAACTTACACCCCAGGAATTTAAATAAGTATGAGACCCTGGCAGTGTTGATAATTCTTTCAAAACCTACTGAACAGGCATAATATCCTTCAATCAGCACAGAACTACTGGGGAAAGCTTTGAGTCAATTCAGATGTTTGTACTGATTGGAACCCATCTTCTGGCAGAACAGGATCAGCAGAGATTTATTTATTAATTTGATTTGTTTTCAATGGGCATCAATGGCCCTTTATACCTGGCTACCTGAAGACTGTCCAACCCAACCTCTATCTTACCATGGTGGCAACACATGCAGTTTGCCAGCTTGAGCAAGATATGCAATAAGGAAACTGGTAGGCTCCTGCTAATACTATTAAAGCATCCTGGGAAGTTTATCATCAAACACCATCTACTTTCTGTTCTCTATCAGTTATAGCTTAATTACAGTATGGAGGTTTTTGTATATGATATGGACTGTTGGGAAGCAGATCTCCAACAAAGCAGAGATGATAAGGCTTGGAGTCAAATTTTAGCAAGAAGCAGGAACTGGTGCTCAGTCCTACTCATGTCAAGAAACACTCCAGATTTGCTTAAATAAAAGGCTGAGGAGAACGTAAATGCTGACCATGCAGACAAGAGAACATGGACTACCATCACCTACTATGGTCATGTCCTTCTCTGCAAATGTTCTGGGTTAGAGAACACACAGACACCACTACAGTAGTTAGAAAGCCAATTGCATAATTGTAACACTTACAGTTTTGGTTAATAGATATTGTTCCAGACAGTTTATCTCTGACATCTAGTGGGAGGCAGTGCCTTTAATACATGGGCTCACTCAAGACTGCAGTTATCTTTAGACACTGGAAGGACTTTTCTTCAGATACAGCTTTGAGTATACATTTCTATGGCAATTTATTATGTAACTCATTACGTAGCCATCCTAACTTTAGCATTCTAAATGAATTTTGGAAAATGTTCTTATATATTTGGCAAAGTTAGTGTTGTTACAATGCTTGATACCCATTTAGATAGATACATACCCCTGTTTCCTCTCTCTCTCTCTCTCTCTCTCTCTATATATATATATATATATATATATATGGATCTACTTTGAATAATCAAAAATCTGAAATGCCAAAGACGAAAAGGCCAAGACAAATCACGAAAATGAAAATGCCGAACCGCATAAGGGGGCTGCACCCCACCCCCCCTAAACTATATATATCAACTCCAGGATCTCACTACAGTAGGAAAAAGGCATGATTTCCCACAATGGGCAAGTGTTTAATGTTGAATTTTTGATTATCCAAAGTAGACCCATATATCTATATCTATATCTATATCTATCTTTATATCTATATATCTATATCTATCTATCTATCCATATCTCTCTCTCTCTCTCTCTCTATATATATATATATATATATATATATATATATATATATATAAATATATATATATATAAACACATATTTGTTTGGGGGCATTTTGCTGTTAATTTGGTCTCCACATTTTTTGTTGTTCTCCTCGATGTTACTCTATATGTTTACCTTGGTTAAAATATTGTTTACCTTTGTTAAAATATTGTATTGCCAGCAGCTATTATTGTTTCTTGCTATGCAATGTGTTGCTTAGTAAAGATTTTTGAAAAACATGATCTCCATCACTGAGGGAAGCCTTATAGAAACCTGTTTGAATGCCTGACATTCATTAAAAGCACTAATTTTGATTCTCTGATCCCTTTTAAAGGGCAGAATTTGTGGGAAGCTCTAGTCCATAAGTAGCCCCAGAAACCATTCTACACTTTTCTCTTTTTTCCATTATACTGAAATTTGCTGAGAAAGCCAAGTAGAACAAGTCAAAAATAATGTTCAGCGTCCAGGTCTGCTCTCGATAAATATAGTTCTATCTGCTTTGCTTCATCTTCTGGCATAACCTATACAACTGAGGATCTACAGAACTCTCTCAACTCCCCTGGCCAGCAAACCTCACCTGGAAGTTTAGTCTCTTTGGCTAACCACGCTTTTTGTATTGGCAAGAGGTGTTGCTTACCTTCCTAGAGTTGTTCAGATCCTTATTTCTGTCCAGAGGCCTAATACAAGAAAATATATGAAAGTAAATAAATATTTATTTTCCATTTGGGTTATGTCCAGGGGGCTAGATCAATGCCTACTGTTTTGAATTACCTTTCCCAACTTTCTTAGTCATATATTCCCTTAATGTTATCACTCCTGTCATAATTACTAACTTACTGCTGAAGCAAAATGTGAGTTATGCAGTATTATACCATATCAGAAGCTATGTGACTCTTAATTCACTAATGAATTCAAAAGGACATTATGGTAGTCAGGGAGAATAATGCTGCTTAATTTCTTGGTCAGCCATGCACAACATAAATTATGATCTTTCTACTTAGAAAATGAAAAGAACTAAACTGTTACACACTAAAGTAAAATTGAAAGACCTGTCAAGAATAATATGATCTGTTAGCAAATTAAAACGACATTCACAAATATGGACAGCAATGTAATGTAATGTACTAGACAGTTACAAAAAAACAAAATTAAATTTGCATATCATATAACTGGAAAAGATAACCAAAAAAAAAAAACTCTTTCATTCAAACGCTGAACTGAACACTACCTCAGTCTGTATTAATAAGTGCCCATGACAGCTTCCTATAGAAATGCCTGCACTAGAAATGTTTGAGTGCCAAAAAGATAAAAAAAAAAAAAAAGACTGAAAACCTAGGCAAAGAGAAAATCAGAAAGATCATTCTTCTTCTTCTTTAAACTTCTTTTTTGCAGGGGGCCAACCTCATCATCCTTCAAAATTATAAATAGCAAGTCCGAGATCGGCATACCTCAGAGAAAGGAGAATATACTGAGAGACTGTCATATTGAACTTTGTATAAGTAAGTCCAATTTTTGACCAGTCAATTTCCATGTTTTGGGACTTGCTATAGTGGGTTCTAACACTTCAAATGGTTACCAACATGGCCATTTTACATGGGTGGATTTCCAGTGTTCCCCCCATTTAGGAATCTATTAGTAAAGGCTACATTTTAATGTATTACATAATAAGAACGGTTCACTCACTACATAAAAAGGGACAATAGGCAGTAACAGAATTCAAACCACTAAAGGCCATATCTCTTCCACACAAATATTTGCTGAATATATTAATTAATTAAACTCTTAAATTATCAGTTAATTACAAATTATAAGAAATTGTAAAATTATGGCAAAATACAAATAAAACATTAAAACATCAAAAAATACATTCGATTGGCTATAATATTTTGCTTTAGTGTGGATTATGCATGCGTTTAATCATACTCATTGCAAGTTGTGGGCAGAGTTGCTTGGCAGTATTGCAATTGTGGAAGTAATCGATGACCTCCGTGTTCAGCCCATTCTATGTCCCCTTCACAGTATCTTACTGATTACATACATGTTAGAGCCAGAAGAAAAAAAACTAAGCTGCTGCTAATGGCTGCCTGAATAACAACCACTCTCAGCTGGCTCCTGAACAGTGTAGTAACAAATGGGCAAATGGACTGAGACAGGGTCTGATGGTAAACAGACAGCAGGGACAAAAAGCCACCAAAAAATTATTACAACACACTGCATACATCTCTACCTCTTAACACAAGAAATCTGCACAAAGACTAAAATAATGTGGTGGGGGGAGGCCCAAAAATAGGGACAGATTTTAAATATTGCTTTTATAAACATAGAACGCTGATAGAGTAAAAGGAGTTGTCTTGGCATGCATTTTCTGAAGGATATGAAGTCTGAAACTGAAATATACGTCATTATTTGGTCATTATTTAGTGACTTCAATCATCTGTGATTTGCCAGAAAACTACAGATTTTATGAGGAACAGACCAAATATTTGAGGCAGAAATCTATACAGTTGAGAGGTTTGCAACACAGCAGTGTGACTGAATTAATAATTTTTCATATATAACATATTCATCCTCATACACTGTAATTATAAATTCATTATTTCTCCAATTATTCTTGTCCATTGCTGTTCTACTCCTTGTTTGGAGCTGTGTCTTGATAACATTTGTCTGGTATCGGTCCTGATTGTATGTTTATCTTTTTGAACTCAAAGTCAAGGGCTAGATAAATATGTGAGTCCAATACAGAATAATATAGTGAGATCTGGTTGTGGTATGAACAAAGAACTCTCTGAATAACCAGAGTTATATCATGCAGAAACATGGCACAGAGCCTCATACAACTAATGAATAGGCTCCTAATTTTAGCACTCTGTCTGTTTGACATTGACAGCCTTGGGTCACAAGTGTATTGAAAGTGTCTGTTGCTAACATGCCTCTCCCTCATTTTGCCTCATATGTTGCTGTGTCCATAATAATTGTTTTGATTTTTCTGGTAAATCACTAAAGATTAAAGTCAGTTAATAATGCCATACATTATAGTTTCATACTTCCTATTACTCAGGAAAATTATTTATTTATTTATTGATTTATTTTATTTTACATTTGTTTACCGGGGAGGTCCGACTGGACAGAGCTGTCCATTTTCAGCGGAGGCCCGGGGAGAAAATCTCCAGAACAACTGCTAACATACTATACACAATACATTTACATGAGCATTCACTTATAAAAATATAGCAAATAATAACATATGATTGCATAGCATATTTACATAAGCATAGTGGTTTAGACATATAATTAAAAGTATAGCAGGTAGTAACATATGATTGTTGCTCATACAGTATGTTTAGTAGAGATAATCTTGAAGATGTACTGAAGATAAGATGAAAGGAAAAACTAAAAAGGAGGAGAATACAGACAAGTTCATATGAGGTGCATTGACATTTTAAGGGAAAGCTTTTTAACTTAGTCTAGGGTAGAGTTAGTGGGTATAGATGGGGCAGTGGGGAGTAGGTGTCAGTGAGTTGGTAACGTGTGATAATATATAGTGCATCTGTGGGAGTTTTAAAGAGGAGGTTGGATAGTGGGAAGGGGAAAGGAGTTAGAATATGTCAGCCAGGTGCTAGGCAGTTACAAGTAATGTGTGGTAATATATAGTGCATCTGTGGGAGTTTTAAAGAGGGTGGATAGTGGGTAGGGGAAAGGAGTTAGAATATGTCAGCCAGGTGCTAGGCAGTTACAAGTAACGTGATAATACATAGTACATCTGTGGGAGTTTTAAAGAGGAGGTTGGATAGTGGGTAGGGGAAAGGAGTTAGAGTATGTCAGCCAGGTGCTAGGCAGTTACATGTAACATATGATAATATATAGTGCATCTGTGGGAATTTTAATGAGGAGGTTGGATAGTGGGTAGGGGAAAGGAGTTAGAATATGTCAGACAGATGCTAGGCAGTTACAAGTAACATGTGATAATATATAGTGCATCTGTGGGAGTTTTAAAGAGGAGATTGGATAGTGGGTAGGGGAAAGGAGTTAGAATATGTCAGCCAGGTGCTAGGCAGTTGCATGTCCAGGAGTTGTTTAGGTTGAAAATGAGCTGTTTTTTGAAGATGGTTTTATTAGGTTGTAACCTGATTTGTAGTGGTAGGGAGCTCCAAGTCTTGGCAATATTGCTAGAATACAGGGAGTTACCAGAGCTGTAATGGCTTTTGAAGATTACGATTAGTGCCTTGTTAGTGGATCTAAGTTCTCGGTTACTGGAGTAGAGGATGATCAGGTCTTGTAAGGCTGGAGTTTTTTCAGGTTAGTACAGTATTTGGTGAGTTAGAAGAAGCTGGTTTAGAGCTAAGGTGTTAGGGAATTCAAGCCTGGAAAGCTGTTTAAGGGCCTGACAGTGGCAGGTACGGTAGGAGGAGTTTGTGGCGAATTTTGCTATTTTCTTGTAACATACTGATAGCTTGTTTAAATGGCTCTTGTTTATATTAATTAGGACAGGAGAAGCATACAGTAAGGTAGAGAGAAGATGGGTATGAGCTTAGGTAACTTTACTGTTACTAGTTAGGAAGTTTTTACATCTGTGAAGAGTATCACGTTTTTTTTGTTGACTTTGTTTATTGTATAAGCTATGTGCTTGTCAAATTTCATATTATTGTCAATAATGATCCCTAATAATTTGATTTGTGTGATGGGGGAGAAAGGGGTATTATCTAATGCCAAAATTGAGAATGAGGGAGTAGGTGCTGCTGCTCTGGAAGGATGAAAGAGCATAAGTTTGGTCTCTTTAGGATTTAGTATTAGCTGGGAGTTTGTTAGCCAGGTTTTGATAGATGTAAAGGCTTCTTGGGTCTTGATTTAAAGTTTTTGGAGGGTGGGGGGAGAGTAGATTAAGGTGGAGTCATCAGAGTATTGAACCAGGTTTGCTAGAGGGGTGGCTTTGTGAAGATTATTTGTAAATATAGTGAAAAGTAGGGGTCCTAGGATTGATCCTTGGGGTACTTCTAGTTTTACAGGAAGTAGTGGGAAAGGGAATGTTTCCACTGAACAGCTTGTTGGTATTGGGAGAGATAGTCTTGAAACCATAATAGAGTGTGGGGTAGTTAGTTTTAATTCTGAGAGTGATGTTATTAGTTTTGTATGGGAGACTGTAGCAAATGCCCTTGATAAGTCAAGGAAAACTGCAGACAATGGTTGGCTGTTGCGTTGCATACTTACTAGGTTACTAAAATGGATGAGTGCAGTGGTAGTGCTATGGTTGGGTTGGAATCCGTGTTGAGTTTCAGCATGAAGATCGTTGGAGAGAAGATGTGTTGGGACCTGTATGTGGATCCATTTTTCTTGTATTTTAGCAAGCGGAGAAAGTATAGCTATAGGGTGGTAGTTTGTTAAGTCAGTGAAGTTGCCCCCTTTGTGTATTGGTATAATGTAGGAGATTTTTGAGAGAAATGGCACCTTTTGTTCTGAGATTGATCTGTTAATGATTATAGAGACTGGGTAGGAAATTGCTTTGGCGGCTATTTGTAGGAATTTGGCAGGTAGTTTGTCTATTGCTAAGGTGGTGAGTTTAAGTTTAGTTAGGTGTCTATAGATGGTGTAAGCTGGCACAGGTTGAAGGGTGAAGGAGTTAGCGTTATTTGATGGGTTATATAGCATTATGGGGGTTGAGGAGTGTGGGTTTGTTGACAGCTTTAATATAGAGTTGGTAAAGAACTCATTGAATTGGGTGGCTGTGTTTATAGAGGTGGTGTCTATGTTTGGATGAGGAGATGGTGATTAACCTGGTTGGAGAATACTCTTTATAGCGGCCCAGAACTTTTGTGGATTGGTATTATGCTTCATTTTAATTTCACTATAGTATTTTTGTTTGTCTAGCCCGATTTGTTTTTTTTACAGTGTTTCTCAGTTGTTAAGAATGTTTGCCTATTAGGAGTGGTTTTGTTTTTGTACCAGGTGTCCCATGCTTTGTCCCTTTGTTTCATAAGTTACCTAGTGCTCTTGATAAGCCATAGGGCATAGATGGTTTTACTGCAGATCTGTCTTGGTGGAGCAAGTTGGCTGAGAAGGCCTAAGAAGATAGTGTTAAAATACTCAACTGCTTCATCTAAAGGAAGTGTTAAAAGAGGGGACCAGTTAGAGTGTTTAAGGGCTGTATTAAGGTTGTTGGCCCTAAAGTTTTTAGTGTATCTGATGTGTTTACGAGAGGTAGTTCTTGTGAGTTTAGTTTGGTCTCTGATGAAGAAGGTTGGGAGGTGGTTGCTTAGTGTCAGATAGTGTCCTGAAATTATGGGTGAAAGATGGGCGATTGGTGAGAATCCAGTCTAGTATTGATTCTTTTTTTTGAGGTTTTGTCCATAAATGTTCATATGATTTGAGGGGTGGGGTGATTTAAGTGAGGTCCAATCAGTATTGAAGTCGCCTAGTATAATGGTTTTATGTGGGAGGGTTTCTGGTGTCCATTAGGGAAGAGATTCTAGGGTTTTGATGTTATCTCCTGGAGGGATATATGTTCCTAAGATATTTAGCTGTTTTTGTGTATTTAGTCTTACCTTAGCAAGTACGATCTCTGCATCATTAAATGCAGGGATTTCTATGCTAAATAGTTCAACACTGATGTTCTGATATAGGAGACCGACTCCACCTCCTCTTTTAGCTGTACGGTCTTTTCGTAGTATGCTATGACCAGGGGGAAGTACTTCTTCATTTTAATGTGTGGTTTGAGCCATGTTTCTGTGAGGAAGATGATGTCAGGTAAGTATAATGCTATGGTTGCATGGAGCACAGTGGTTTTGTTAAGGATGCTTCTTATGTTATGATTTATTATTAGAATATCGGATTTTCTCTTAAGTAAGCTAGTATTGGTTCTAGGCTGATTCTGGTGATTTGTAAGACTTGTTAATGGACCTGGGTTGGGATTAATATCGCCACTGTAAGCTGTAGTTAATGAATGCTGGAAGTGAGGTTGAGATGAGGTGACTTATATTGGGGATTGTAATGTTGTCCAAGTAGGGTGAGATTAGATGGGCTGTGAGGGTGAGTGTTAGTGTTAGAATTATTTGATAGGAATACATGTTTGGTTTGTTAGAAGTGGTAGGACTGTATAGAGATAACCCTGTGGAATGTGTAGGGGTCCTGATAGTATATACATATAAATATAAATATAAATTATAAATTATAAATATATATAAATTATAAATTTAATAATATATATATATATTAAAAATATATGTGTATATACAAAAAAAAAAAAAAATATATATATATATATATATATATAATAAATATTATAAATTATAAATATAAATTACATTTATATAAATTATATAAATACGTAAATGCATATTTAAACAAATGTTATTGTTTCAAGTGATTTACCATAGTATTTAAAAATTATCCCTCACTGTGGGCCTTTGCTTTCCCATCATTTTTGGCTTTGTCCAGAATTCCTGAGCAAAGATGTTGTGACATATGGTTGCTAGTGGACAAATACCAGCCATTTGCCCATTGTCTTTACTAATTTGCTTCTGATGATTTTTTACATTGATTGTTTTGCTGTCAGAGCAAGTTGCTTACGTCATGCTTTAGGGGATTTCTCCCTGAGCTTTGCATCAAACTGGGATGCGATGAAGTATGACATTTTTCTTTTACTTCAGCTTTTCATTTTAGACTTGTTTCTACTGTAGCTACGTATGGCTATCCAGTTGATTCAGAAACAGCCCCACCACACTTTTCTAAGAACTGGCTGTTTACATAATACAGGAATTTGTGATTCAGAGACACATTGGACACAATGAGGAAAGACCTCATTACTGGCTTATGTGCATGTTTCTGAATCACCATTAACTATTGTGAGTGTAGTTCAGCACTTTCCTCTGGTACTTAACACTGTCAGGCCATGCATCTCATTGGCACAGACATCCTCCCATTCACTTTGCCACATAAAACACACAGTAAAGCACACATAGGCATAACAAACACACACACACACACACACACACACACACACACACACACACACACACACACACACACACACACACACACACACACACTGTCTCACTACCCCCATACTGCACCCTACCAGGGAGATACAAAATCACACATATACTAACAGATGCAGCTTCTCATTTGCACAGATGCATATGCCCAGTACTACCTGTTCTCTAAACTCCTCAGTTCATACCTCTGCCATGATGGTTAACACAAACCTTTGACTATGTTTATTAATTTGTGCAGAAAGGATCAGCCATGATGACATATTCATTTCAATGATTTTCCGAACAGAATCAATGCCTTAGTGTAGGCAGTTCCGAGGGGCATCATATGACTAATTGCATATGCCTCTCCCCCAGAATGCTTGATTAGCAGTTACCATGGTTGCAGAGGCAGTCCACCATGGTGCTGCACATTTTCATGTTGCAGCATCATGGTACGGCTTACTCTGAATTTGAACTGGTGTAACCTTTCTGAATTGGGCCCTATGTATGCATTTTTGATTTCATCAACAACAATGTGACATTTTCATTTTGCAGTTTAAACTGATTAATTCTTCAACCCTTCAAACATATTAACATGCTACTCACTATAAAATAATGTATATTATACCTCTGTGTAAGCTATATGCTGCTTTGTTTATATATTGTATTATATCAGCTATATTCTGCATTGTGAATAAAGTATATGCAAAACTGATTGTAATTCTCTATTTCCTGTATATGCTTTTTTCTTTTTTTATGTGTATGTTTACCATTTACCTAATGGCCTGTGACGTGGCTGAAAATGGTCCTGTTGCTGGAACCAATTCATCTACCCCAGCTAACAGATTTAATAAATACATAAATAGATTCACTACAAACGACTAGTATTTCACTATTGAGGACTAGCATTTCTTTATGTTTTTACAGCTGGAGTGTACATTTTAACTTATAATATTTGTCTTTCTTCTGCTATTTTTTTTATTGCTGGTACAGTGCTTGGTCATACAATCAATTGCAGAAACTGGACTTAGCCTTCTTAAACCAGTTCAGGGTTGCAGGAAGCCAAAACCAGTTCTGGTACTCTGAGCACAATATAACACAAAGGCAGATGAGTATACACAGATACAAATAATTAATAAGAAATTAACACATTGTAGTGTGAGCTACTGTTATGAAAGAACAGCTTAATAACAGGGAAATATCAATAATATTCCAATGCTTACTGCTGTCAACATGATCCAGTTATAGAACAGAGAAGCTGTTGTACAGTATGCCTGTTATCATTAAATGATTATAGTTCAGGTAGAGCACATTGAAAGATTAGATTATATGCATTAGAACATGCAATGGTCTAGGAAGAAATATATGAGTTAGCGTGCATTGCTGAAACATTTACATTTATGTTGATTGGTAAGATGTGCCTTTATTTTTTTTCTTGAATTGGGTGAGGTTATCCAAACTTGTAATTTTTGGGGGGTAGGTAGTTCTAGGAGGCAGGTTAAGTGTATGAAAAGACTTTAGAAGAATGCCATTTTGGATTTACTTGAGTATGAAAAGAATTTTGACATATGATTATAGAAAGCCGGGCCTGGTCAGTTTGATTGAGGCATTGAACCACAGGGAGTATGTGCAGTCTTGTGCTGGCAGCTTGCTAACCAGAAGGGGACAATACCTGTTATTCAGTAGCTTAAAAGTAAGAGTATTTAATAGGCAGAGTGGTCAGAAACTGGAAACACCTTTTGTATTTGAATTGAGGTATACTGATGTTCATTTATAGTGGCTTAATTGACAGATTCATAAGTTCATAGATTGTTACTAGGCTAATGACCACGAGGCCCCTTACCAGCCTAGTCATGCACCCTGAACCTATTTGGATCCCGAGTATCATGTGTGTCTATACAGTGGGGAGTGTGTTTGTAGCAGAGTAACTAGGGGATTTGTTGGGGGGGGGTGTTAGGATAATACTATTCTTATTGACAGCCTTTGTCCATAAGGGAAAAAGGGGAGAGACCAAGGGAAAATTTACAGTTTGCCATCCAATTGTCAATGTTTCATTTGAATAGGATCAGGGATGAACTCTGTTTTGCATGTATGAGGAACCTATCCCGTAGTATGGGAATCATTTAAGACACCTATCCGTCTCTCCAGCTTGTTCTGTTTATATCACCTATTCCATAGTATGGGAATCATTTAGGACACCTATCCGTCTCTCCAGCTTGTTCTGTTTATATCACAAATGAAATTCAGATCCCTTCATCTAGTGTTTCTGGTGCTGTTTGTTTCATATATGTGCAACAGACCCATCAGAGCTGGGTCTGAGGAAGACCTGTAAGCCAGGCAAAGATCCCCTCTCAGCAACCCATAGGAGAATGAGTAGAGTGTCAGAGCTTTTAGATGATCAGTGTAGGACAGGGTATTTATGCCCTAAATTCTCCTGGTGAGAAAATGTTGTGGGTGTTCCAACCATTGCAAGTGTCTGGTTAGGTTCATGCCAAAGGGGGCAGTGTACTCAATGACAGGTCTGTTAAGGGCCAAGTAGAGTGGTACTATAACTTCCTTGGACTTGGATGCCATACCCTCACCTGTAAATTGGGTGACACAGAGTGATTTTCTTGCTATCTTAGTTACACTGGTCAATGCCAAGATTGCTGTCTACTAATCCCTTACTTCTGAATTGATCCTTATGGCTGTTTTATCAGTGGAGTAATTAACTTGGGTTGATAGCTTCCTAAAGGGCATTATAATGCATTTTTTGGGATTGAGTTTTCAGCCATGGCTTTGACACCAGTCATTTGTTTGTGTAAAACCCTCTTATAAGATGTTGGTGTCTTTGAGGAATCTACAATAGTTCCCAGTTTACAGTCATCTCCTTACTTGGTGAATCAGAGGCCTTGAATGTCAGCCTTGACTTCCAAGAAGGAGATGCCAAACAGGAATGGGCCCAGTTCACAGCTCTGGTGTTCTCCACTGGTGACTGGTTTCTTGGTGGTGGTGGTCTCACCAACTGACTTCTTACATGCTGTCTGTGAGCTGGCTGTTAATCCAGGAAGTTATGTAAATATTTATGCATAGCTAACACAGCTCACCAACAATGCCTCAGTGGGGTATTGTATCAAGTGCCTTGCCAGGACAAGATGCGCAGTATGCACTGTTTTATCCTTGTCCATTATCTCAGTGACCCTCTCAAAAAAGTCTACCAGGTTAAGGAGGCATGACTGTCCCTTAACAAAGCAATATTGGGATGGATCCAGTGTCTGTGGGTTGCCAATGTCTTTGTTTATCATTTCCATGCTCCTGACAGGTTATGTTTTAGACTGTTCAGGAGGTAACGGAGGCTGTTGCCTGGACCCAGAGAGGTGGTGTTCTTGGCTTTAAGGAGTGCTGCAAGCAGCTTGTCCCTGAAAATAGTTGGAGGAAGTATGTTGGAGGGGATTTCCCCTGGAGGGGCTGGGGAGGGGGGATGAAATTTGAGCTGAATTTATTATTCAGTAGATTTGCTATGTCAGGTTGATCAGTGAAGGTGGTACCATTCACCACCAGTTCAGCACACTGCTGTGAGTTACCTTTTGGGTTTTTGATATTACTGGATAAGGCCTTCTGATTACACCTAGCCTGTGGGGGTCTCCTGACCTCATAGTCAGCCTTATTGTATTTAATTAGACCTGTTAGTTTCCTGTTTAGATGTATAAGAGACCACTTGTCTTTAACAGAGTTACTCTACTCATTTTGGCCATGAGTTTTTTTGTTTTTTGGTTTTTTTTTAATATACGCCCTGTTTAGGTAAGGATTCTTGAGTGAGGTTTGTTTTCAGTGTTTGTTTTATGTATATTTCTGGTAGGTACAGCAGTCTATATGCAGTCATTTATATGTTTGTAATGGGACTCTGTGGAATAATTCTGCAAAGGTAGCTGTGGTTTCAGAGTTAGGAGGAGCCTTGAATTTTGACAAACTCTCACTTAGTGGGATGCAGTTTGCCTAAGAATAGTTCCTAACTGTTACTGGTTTAACTGGGTTTTTCAGGTTGATTTTTACTTGAAAGGAGACAGATTTGTGATCTGTTTTCACTAGTGAGGGCATGACATGTGATTGGTGGATGGGGGGGGGGGGTGTAACGCTATCCCATGTTGGTAAGTGCCAGGTCCTTTAGTTGGAGTGTGCACTATGTGTTTCAATGTTTTTATGTTAATAAAGTTCAGGAAGCACTATGGCTGTGAGTTTGAGGCTGAGTAAGTTTCCCAGTCTATAGAGCAGTAGTTAAAGTCATCAATGGATAGAGTGTTTGATTAGATGATGAGTGCCTCAAGTAGGTTTAGGTAAGAATCATGAGACACTGTGGGCATAGATGGTGACCTGTAGCTATCCATGGCATGGAAACTTGCATGTCGATGAGCTTCATTGTATCATCCTGTTTAATCTGCCTGGAGGTATGTCTGTAACATAGATCAAGACACCTCAACCTTTGGCCCCAATCTGTGCTGATGAATGGAAGGCATTGTAGTCTTGCACTACCAGAGTACTTTCTACAGCTTTAAACACAATCTCAGTAATGGCTTCTGTGATACCCGTGCACTGGCCCAGTAATCAAGGAGCCTCAATCCTCCCCACTAGCACCAGGGAGGGGTGTGCACATTGGGAGGATAACAAGCACACACATAGTAAAGTACAATTTCCCTTAAGAGCACACAGAGATCACAGTCAATCTGGGGCTGTTTTTTCCCTTACTCTCCAGATCCCCAATAAGACTCCTCACTGACACAGCTATAGGATCCAGATCTCAGCCTAGTGGTTAAGCTAAAACCTCCAGCACCCTCCCTGTCGAAAGAGTGCTTTGTGTCCTTGCCCAAGTAGCTCACACACACACACACACACACACACACACACACACACACACACACACACACACACACACACACACACGTGTGCGTGCGCACGCGCGCACACACAAACACACTTTAAGATTTGATTTAGATACAAACACACAGACACTCCTAGGGAAGGCTGACACAGGTTCTCCAGCTATGCCCCCTTTCTGCCTAGACTATAAGGTAGTACCAAGTGCCACCAACCACTATTATCAGCTACTATAAGGCCCTTCCCAAAGGGTGACCAATTTCACTATGTAATATTACTGTTATCCAAATAGTAAGTGTGCCGAACAAAACTATTGGATTGGCTTGTACAGTATCACCACAAACATGCAATGTACTCTAAAAGCTTAGGTTATCTCTACACAGAACAGCCACAATGGAAAAGTTTAAAATATTTAATAATAAATAATAAAAACACAACACAATACTCCTCAATTCAACACAGTGCTAATCAAGAGTTCAGAAATCACAGGAACTTTAAAACAATATTGTAGGATAGTCTGGCATAAATATAGGAAACAGCTAGACTAATCTGGCTAAATTCCTATCTAACTCAAAGATAAGTCACTGTTCTAAATTCTGCTTACATACATAGCAAAGCAAGTGCCTGGTGAGTTGTTGTCAGATCTAGCTCAAGATACAAAATGCTCAATCTTGCTCTCTGAGAAAGTCTTAAATTGATAATATTCAGTACTGCTGACTCATTTCACATTACATCATTTTTATCACTTCTTCTTTAGTGCCCAGGCTAACAGAAACTCAAAATAACATTTCTTTGTAAGCTGCACCTGGTCAGGAAGCTACAGCAATAAAATACACTTTTACATGTAACATCTAGTAATTATCTCTCTCTTAATAACAACAGAAAGAATTTGCTAGCCCAGACATCATGTCTCTGAACTTGAGATCAAACACAGTTGTAATTCTTTACTTAACAGCTTTCTTCTAGCAGGGTGCACTGTGGTTACATTTTTGAAGTTCAGCATATAACATAGTTTTCTTACATTTACTTTTCTTTACATTTGTAAAACAAGCCTGTGGATTATATTAATATTTACAATGACATAGAATTATTTACAAAATTCTATCTAGCTAGGCTGGCAGCCTTCACAATCCCCCCCCCCCCAAGAACTCAAGCAAGTTTTTCAAGTGACCCTTGAGAAACGTTACTTGAGAGGGTTAGGTCTATCTGGGTATACCTTACCCCATTCTCTGTCTTGAGAGCCAATCTGCATTGGCACTGATAATCCCACTACAGTGCTGCACTGACATATCATATGCTTGCAACCCTAGGCTCCAGCTTAGCAACTTGGCATTTTGCTAGCAGGCTTAATGTAACCATATTAGGGGATTATGATCTGTAACTATAGTGAATTTTTCCTTCTATACAGATAAGGCTGAAGTTTTTGCAGTCCCCACACTATGGCTAAACATTCCTTTTCTACAGCTGCATACCATTCCTCCCTGGGTTGAAACCTACAACTGAGATAAACCACTGGGTGCTCTTCTCCCTCTGCAGAAATTTGGCTAACTACAGCCACCACCCAATGGTTCGAAGCATCCACCTGTACAACAAATCCTTTGCTGTAATCTGGACTGGCTAACACATAGGCTACTCCCAAGGCTTCTTTAAGCTTCTGGAATGTCTGCTCACATGCTGTGGTCCACACTTCCTTACCTGGCCTGTTTTTCCTTGTCAGGTTTGTGAGGGGAGCAGCAATGATACTATAACTAGGGACAAACGTTCTCTAATGGCCTGCTGTTCCTAAGAATGCCCTCATCTGCTTTTTGGTAACAGGTGTAGGCCATGCCTGAATGGCTTCTACTTTGACAGGTTCTGGCCTGATCTTACCACTCCCCACTCTATGCCCTTGGGCATAATGGTCAACCCTCCACTCTGTAGTCTGCCTAGCACCTTCCTGACATGCTGAAGGTGCTCCTGCCAGAAATGGCTGTAGATGGCAATATCATCTAGGCAAGCAAGGGCAAACCTTCTTGATCCTGCTAGAATACTCTCTACCAGCCTTTGGAAAGTCGCTAGGACATTTTTCATCCCAAAGGGCATCTTTGTGAATTCATACAAGATAAAAGGAGTCACAAAGGCTGACCTTTCTCTAGTACTGGGAGTCAAGGGCACCTGCCAGTAACCCTTGGTAAGATCAATGGTGGCAAGATACTTAGCCCACCCAGCTGCTCCAGGGCTTCATCTGCCTTAGGCATGGGGTAAGCATCTGACTCTATGTGACTATTTAGTTTCCTGTAGTCCACACAGAACCTGGTGCTGACATTCTTATTTGGCACCAGCACCACCAGGGAGGCTCAGGGACTGTTGGACTCTTGAATTACCCCTAGTTACAACATTTCCTGTATCTCCTTCCTCGGAGTCTGTTTGACTCTCTCAGGTACCCTATAAGGGGCCTGACTAATTGGCCTTTTGGGTCCTGTATCCACCAGGGTGCTGTACCAGGTGAGTGCACCCTGTTTCCCAGTGAAAATGTCCCCAAGCTGCTATAGCACTGCTCGGATTTATGGAACCTGGGTAGGAGATAGCTGCTGGGACACTGCTACCCCTTTCACTGAGGTGTCAGTCTGAGCCTCACTGAGGAGATTAGTCACCAGATCTCCCTCAGACTCCTCCTGCAATCCACTGCAAACACTCAGCACAAGGGTCTCCCTATCATGGTAAGGTTTCATCATGTTAACATGGTACAGTATGTGCCCCTGCTTCCTGCCTAGCAGTTCTACCATGTAGTTAACATCACTGACCTTCCTTACCACCTTGTAGAGTCCCTCCCAGGTGTCCTGCAGCTTGTTGTGTCTGACAGGAATAAGAATTATTACCTGCTGCCCTGCAGCATATTGTCTAGCTGGAGCATTCCTGTCATACCAGACCTTTTTCTGTTATTGGGCTTCTGCCAGGTTCTCCTGGGCCAAGCCCATTATTTCCCCTGAGCCTTGTCCTGTGGTTTAGGACATATGCTACAACACACTCCTTGTGAGATTCGCACTCACCTTCCCACTCATCACAAATTAAATCTAGAGACCCCCTCACCCTATACCCATACAACAACTCAAAGGGTGAAAAACCTGTGGATTCCTGGGGAACCTCTCTGTAAGCACACAACAGATGGGGCAAATATTTGTCTCACTCCCTCTTAAACTGGTCTGCAAATTGCAGAGTTTAACCTCTCAACAAGACCATTAGTCTGGGGATGGTAGGGAGTAGTTTTCAGGTTCTGCTTCACTACACAGTACTTCCACAGACAAGCCAGCAGGTCTAACATGAAACTGGCACCTCTGTCAGTAAGCATTTCTTTTGGGAAACCTACCCTGCTGAAAACCTCTAACAAAGTATTTTCCACCTTTTCCACCTCAATGGAGGACAAAGCCTCTGCCTCAGGGTATCTTGTAGTATAATCTACTAGAACTAGGATATACTTTTTCCCTGTGGAACTTGGGGTACTCAGAGGTCCCACAATATCCATAGCTACCCTCTGAAATGGCTCCTCAGTCATAGGCAAAAGCATAAAAGAAGCATTCACATTGTCTCCTGCCTTGTCTTCCTTTTGGCACTGCTCACAGGTCCTGCAGTACCCTGTTACATCTCTTGAAATTTCAGGCCAATAGAAGTTCTGCATAATACATCTCTTTCTATGTTTTATGCCCATATGACCTGCAAATAGAATATCATGGGCTATGGCTAGAAGAGGCAGATGGTATTCTCTAGGCACTACCATCTGCTGTATTCTCTCACCTTCTAGCCATCCCTCAGGGGTCCACTCTCTATACAGTAACCCTTTGTCCCACTATACAGACTCCCCCTTCCCTTGACATTCAGGCACCTCACTAGCTACCTCTCTCAGGGCTTGTAATGTAGGGTCTGACAGCTGAGCTTGTCTCAACCCTCTCTTTGTACCCCTTCCCAGCTCCCCTTCCACAGGAAGTCTGGCATCCTCTGACAGTGGTGCCTCACTGTCAGCCGGTGTACTACTACTCACTTCTCCCCTTGCAGTCACTCTGTCCAAGGGACCATCAGTACCCACAAGCAACTGTGGCTTACCTCCAGTCTCACTGCTAGAGAATAGCTCCCTCCCTGACGTAACCACCTCACCAATCCTGGCTGCAAGTACGTGGACTGACTGGGTCTCCCCAGGCTACCAAACCCACACGCTTTCCTCCAAGCCTGACTGCATGTAACTGCATGAGCACATGGTACTGCATTATCAAAATCATTCCCTATCAGGACATCTGCAGGGATATCCTCAAACACATCTACTTGCTGGCTTCCTTTTCCACCCTCCCAGTCAAGTGAACCATAGCCAAAAGTATTTGGAATGGGGTCCCTCCTAAAGCTCAGACTGGAGTAGACTGTCCAGGCAAGTAGTGCTCCTCTGTAACCATTGCAGGCTTCACAATGGTTATGCCAGAGGCTGTGTCTCTTTTAGCAATGGCCTCTTTGCCATTCATTACGATAGGATATAGCCTCTGGTGGTAGTTTGGTACCCTTGTTGTCTCAAGACAACCTACTGTTGGCATTTTGTCCTTCCCACTTACTGGTTCCCTCACCTTTTGTTCCCCACCTTGCCTCTGTGGACATCTATATGCCACATGGCTCCACCGGTTGCATTCAAAACATTTAACCCTAGGTCCTGGATGTGTACCTGGGCTAGTGGCTTCCCCTGTTACTGGCAGATTCTGTTGGGGGAATCTGGGCTGCCCACCATGGGTTCCTTTAAACGCATGAGCAGCACTTGGTGTCCCTTTCCTGTGCAGTGATGCCCTCCATGCTAGGTATGGGTCTCTCTTCTTCCCCCAACTCATCTGAAGTAGCACATTGTCTGTCAGCTAACCAGATCCTCATGTCCTCAGGCAAAGTGCTAGGCCTGTTCCCTCACCAAGAGGTCTGCCAGCTCTTCAAAAGTGGTGACCTGACATCCACTCACCCACCTATGAAAATAAGTGCTTAGTTCAGCAACATATTCACACACACACTTTCATCTGTCTTGCGTCTATGCTCATGAAACATTTTCCAATAAGCTTCAGGTGTTAGCTTAAAGATTTCAAGCAAACAATTCTTAACAACAGTATAATCAAAAAATTCAGAATCAGATAATTTAGACAGCATAGTTACAGCTTTACCATGGAGTAAGGGGGTCAGGAACCATACCCAGAGCCTTTGGTCAACATCATACTGTTTACACACCCTCTCAAACATATGAATGAAACTATCAAAATTATCCCCCTCTGTAAACTGTGGAAGAGATATACTGATCTTTTGTGCTTCTGAGGTCCAGTTACTCCCTTCCCCATTACCTCCATGACTCTGGCAAAGAGTCAGCATCTCCTTTTCGTGCTGCTACTGCCTTTCCTTCTCAGCTTCCAGGCATAGCAGTTTCTCATTCTCCTCAGCCTGTAGACATCTCAGTCTCTCTACTGCTTCTGTTTCCAAATGACTGGCCTCCAACTCAAGTCACTTTAGCTCCAAATGGATTTTTAAGTCCTCTGCAGAAAGGTTGAGCTGTCCATTCTCTGAGTGTTGTACATGTCTACGGCCAGTCGGATCGTCCTCCTGGTTGCTATTTTCTGATGCAACTGTGACCAAAGCTGCAATCTTGTCAGCTTAAGTCAGGTTTCCATGCACCAGTCCTTTAGCCTGGCACATCTCAGCCAACTGGCTCCTTGTCAGCTTACAGTACTTCACTGATGACATACTTGTCTGCTCTCCCTGACTAAGTAAGCTAACAAAATAAATAAAATAATTGTGATCTGAACTCTGAATGTTCACTGCATGGCTGATTTAGAGTACAAAACCACCTTCAGTGATCACTGTACACAAGCTACAGGAATTCAATGTCCACAACACTACAAGCCAATTAATATATGATGTGGCTAACTCACCACTATCAATCAATTAATATCTGATGTGGATATCCCACCACTGCCAAACACTTAATATGTGGTGCCCATGCCCTGGCCCAGTAATCAAGGAGCCTCAGTCCTCACCACTAGCACCAGTGAGGGTGTGCAAATTAAGAGGATAACAAGTGCACACACAGTAAAATACAATTTCCCTAAAGAGCACACAGAGATCACAATCAGTTTGGGGCTGGTTTCTCCCTTTCTCTCCAGATCCCCAATAAGAATCCCCACTGCCACAGCTATAGGGTCCAGAGCTCAGCCTAGTGGTCAAGCTGAAACCTCCACCACCTTCTCTGTCCAACCAGTGCTTTGCCTCCCTGACCCAAGTAGCTCACACACACACACACACACACACACACACACACACACACACACACACACACACACACACACACACACACACACACACACACACACACACACACACACACACACACACACACACACACACACACACACACACACACACACACACACACACACACACACACACACACACACACACACACTTTAAGATTTGATTTAGATACAAACACACAGGCACTCCTGGGTAAGGCTGGCACACGTTCTCCAGCTATGCCCCCTTTCTGCCCAGACTATAAGGTAGTACCGACTGCCACCAACCACTATTATCAGCTACTATAAGGCCCTTCCCAAAGGGTGACCAATTTCACTGTGTAATATTACTGTTATCCAAATAGTAAGTGTGCCGAAAACAACACTATTGGAGTGGCTTGGCCAGTATCACCAAATACATGCAATGTACTCTAAGAGCTTAACTTATTTTTACACAAAACAGCCACAGTTGAAAAGTTTAAAAATATTTAATAATAAATAATAAAAACACAACACAATACTCCTCAATTCAACACAGTGCTAATCAAGAGTTCAGAAATCCCAGGAACTTTAAAATAATATTGTAGGATAGTCTGACATAAATCTAGAAAACAGCTAGACTAAGCTGGCTAAATTCCTATCTAACTCTAAGAGAAGTCACTGTTCTAAATGCTACTGACATACAGAGCAAAGCAAGTGCCTGGTGAGTTGTTGTCGGATCTAGATCAAGATACAAAATACTCAATCTTTCTCTCTGAGAAAGTCTTAAATTGATAATACCCAGGACTGCTGACTCATTTCACATTACATCATTTTTATCACTTCGCCTTTAGTTCCTAGGCTAACAGAAGCTCAAAATTTACATTTCTTTGTAAGCCGCACCTGGCCAGGAAGCCACAGCAATAAAAGACACTTTTACATGTAAAATCTAGTAATTATCTCTCTCTTAATAACAACAGAAAGAATTTGCTAGCCTAGACATCCCGTCTCTGAGCTTGCGATCAAACACAGTTGTAATTCTTTACTTAACAGCTTTCTTCCAGCAGGGTGCACTGTGGTTACATTTTTAAAGTTCAGCATATAACACAGCTTTCTTACATTTAGTTTTCCTTATATTTGTAAACAAGCCTGTGGATTATATTAATATTTACAATGACATAGAGTTATCTACAAAATTCTATCTAGCTAGGCTGGCAGCCTTCACAGCTTCTAAGGCTTTAAACCAAGTCTTGCTCATGGCTTGTATGGCTTTAAACCATGTCTTGTTCATGGTTCTAGGCAGTTGATACTGTGGACCATTTGTAACCTAGCCACACGATCCCAATTAGAAATTAATACCTAATCACATCAGAATGAAGTACATTATACATAGTTTTGAACTCTTTTTATAAGGGCTTGAGAGGCCAGACTGGAGTTTTACTTACAACTGCACATGCAGTCATCCTGGTTATATTTTAAATGGGTTAAGGATCTACCCTGCTTTATATCTAAGGGAAGTCTGTTCCAGAAAAGAGGTGTCCTCTGTGATATATATCATTCTTTCTCTGGCAAGTTCAGCTCTCTTGGGTGGGTGTTTAAGGTGGTGTTAGTTTTGTGGATGTGTGGAAGAATGCATGGGAACAGATTCTTTGAGGGTCTTTATGTTTGTCAGACATCTGCTCTCAGAAGTTGATAGGAAACACATAATAGAGCACTTTGAGGAGGTCATGTTAGCTTAAGTTGGACATTCCCTTAATTGACTTAGAAAAGAAACCATGTGGTCTCTTGAGTTGGGTCACATCTCTAAGCAAGTACACACAAAAGGAGGGGGGCATTATACTGTATTATTGTCTGGATAAGGAAGGAATAGAGTGGGGTGATAATGACTCCCTTGGATCTAAAATATATACCCTTGGTGAGTAAGTTGGCTATATAAAAGATTTTGTAACATTTTTCTGTATGATGTACTTTTTATGCACTAATTACAGTATTTATTTGGTTGTATTGTACTTACTGGAGCTTTTCTCCCTGGTGTCTGCTGAAAAGAGGACTTTCTGTCCAGCCAGACCTGCCAAGTCAACAAATGTTAAAATATATAAATAAATACATTTGTAATAATAATGGACACATGGTGGTCAAGGGATAGTTCATTGTCTATGAAGGTGCTCAAACTACTAATTGTCAATTTTTAAGAGTTGTTATCTAATAAATAGGAGCATGGATGCACAAGTTAGCCAAAGTTCAAAGTGCTGCTTTTCTTGGCTTTTAATTTGAGTCCACAGTCCAACCATTTATTGTTAGCATGTATTAGGCCCTCCTGGGCAATCTGGAGGTCAGATATAGAACTTATGACAGCTCTGAGTTTGCAATCATCAGGAAACTTCATCTGCTTTAGACCTTTGATGTCAGCCTTGATGTCAGATAAGTAGACACCAAGCAGGAGTGGATCCAGGAATGATCCATTGGAGATGCCACTGACAATTAATCTTTTTGATACAAACATGCCTTCAAAACTAATATATTGGATTATGTCAATGAGCCATGTAGCTGCCCAGCATGTAACATAACGGTTTACTTTAACTGGCTTAGCTTATCAATAATGCCAGAATGTGGAATGATATCAAAGGGCCTGGACAAGTCCAAATATATGAAGTGTGGTCCAATTTACCTGAGTCTAATGCCTCAGTGATTTATTCAAAAAAGACCAACACGTTTAGGAGGCAGAAACCGCTTTTAACAGACCCAAACCAGTTTGAGTCCATGATTTGGAGACTGCCTGTTTATTAGTTCTGTAATAAGGTATTCCATTGCCTTACAGATAAGGTTGCTGAGGCTTATGGGGTTATAGTTACCCGGATCAGTAATGGTTTCCCATTATGGCATAGGATGACTACAGCAGTTCTCCACACCTCTGTTATAAATCCAGATGAGAGGTTGAACCTGAATAGACTTAATAACTGGTCTACCAGACAGTGTTGAGTGCTGAAATGAAGACAACCTGATACATTATCCACATCTGTGGAGCTAGGGTTCTTGGCCTTAGAGAAAGCACTCAGAACATGCTTGGAGGAGATTGAGAGGGGTGACATAGACATGTTAATGTGCTGTGAAAAATTTGAGGGAGATAGGAGGGTAAAGTTTGAGATAAATTTGTCCACTAGTATGTTGGCTAGGTCCTCATGAGATGAGTATGTGGTGTTATTTTGTATTAGTTCACATCATTGTTGAGTATTGTTTCTAAGATTCCTGACAGAGCTAAAGCTTTTTGTTATTATTAATATGGATGGCAATTCTCAATTCATGCTTTCTTTTGGAGGATTTAATTTTGCTTCTAAGTTCTTTATCATCTTTTTGAGATTCCTTCTTCCTGATGATTTGTTCAGAATGCTCTTACAGGCTATGAGTTTCTTCCTGTTATTATGTAGTTTATTTATGCTGGAGTTCCACCAAATGGGTTTGTTATTGAATTTGGCACTGCATTTGTGGCTTATGAGGACAAAAGCCTCAATACAAAATTGAAGGTGTGAGCAGAACATATTAAGTTATTATGGCAGCATGTGAGGTAGGGGTCATTGAGTTGGAGAGGGTGTGAGAACGTCATCAGGTCATTAGTTAACTGGACTAGATTTTCCTTTCAGTAGTCTGCAAAGACAAAGATGGTAACTCAGGTTTGACACCTGAAGTAAGGATTACTGCATGGTGATCAGATTTGATCAGTGATTTGGTAACTATCGGTGTTGAACATAGATGGGCAATATTAGTGAGAACCAGGTCCAATATTTTTGAGCCCCTCTTTGGAATTCTGACTAGTTGATCTAAGGAGCTAACATTAATGAAGTTCAGGAATCTTTAAACATACTTATTTGTTGCAGTGTAGGTCTCCCAGAAAATGGAGGGATAGTTAAAGTTTTCCAAGGGGATAGCTCTGGGTTGATGATGAGAAATGTCAGTTTGTTTAGATATATCTCATGGACTACATGTTAGCTGGCTATGATATGCTACTGGGTTTTGTTTACTATGAGAAGAATGTGTAAGAGTACAAGTTCATTGTCCTAAATTAAGAATTTTTAGAAACACAGACATGCCTCTGCAGCAACACCATCACATTCAGTGTTGGGTCTGAAGGAGGAGTTGCAGGCACTAAAACCCTGCAATGAGGGGGTATTTTCACTGTTCAAAAAACATATTTCATTAACTATGTATATATTGGTATTCTCAATGGTTAGGAATGCCTGTAAGAAGTAAACATTTTTGTTAAGGTTTCTAGCATTACTCAATGCTATCTTTATATGATTTTGATTATAGTTGGCTATATAAGTATTTTGAGCAGACTGAACATTCCCTAAAAATGACACCAGCAGCATGTTTAGGGTGAGGTGAGAGGGGCAACTGCCCTGGGCACTAAGTGTTGAGGGTGCACTGTCAGCCATTCCCAATCTCTCTTTAATGCAACACCAGCTTTTAAAAGCCAGTATTGAATTTGTGGTCAGACCTGAGCACTATAACACCCTGTTTGTGGTCTAAACTGTAGCAAACTGCTTGTTTATAAGTAAAAAAATATATATATTTTTAACTAAAATCTTAGCACTGTAATCCTCTGTGCAGGCATGGTAAAAACTGTAACAACTGCTTACTATATCTGCAGCAAGCGGTTTGCTACACTTTAAGGGAAGATTTGTTTAAACTAAAAGAGAGTAAAATCCCATGAGTGGAGGAGCTCCCTGGTCAGCCTCAGTAAGAAGCTTAGATCCCTTATAAGATCCTCCAAAGCTAGCTACAAAAACAAAATCACCACTAAATCCAAGGACAACCACAAAGCATTCTATAGCTATGTCAAGAATATAGATGGCAACACCCAGATCTGCTCTGAGTTACAGCACAAGGCACGAAAATTACAGAACCAACTGATATTGCCAACATCCTGGCAGATCGATTCAGTGCTAACTTTACTCCCCTCTCACCCCCTAAAGGGCCCATATCTATACAAGAAGAATGCAGAGTCCCTGCAATCACAACTACACAGGTAAAAGCTGCACTCTCTAAAGCCAAAAACACAGCATCCATGGGACTGGACAACATCCCAGGCTGCGTTTTACATGAAGTTCAGAACGAACTGGCTCCCCACTTAAGCACCATGTTCAATAATAGCCTCACATCAGGCTTTGTGCCCACTGAATGGTGCACAGCAACAGTTATCCCACTCCACAAAGGGGGAGTCACCACTGATCCCAGAAACTATCGACCTATTAGCCTGACGAGCCTGGTCTGCAAGGCCATGGAACGTATCATCATGGAACTCATAAACAAAGACATTGGTAACCTCCAAACTCTGGATCTCACCCAGTTCGGGTTTGTGAAAGGCAGATCATGCCTCCTGAACCTGATTGACTTCTTTGAGGCAGTCACCAAAGCCGTGGACGAGAGTAAGGTGGTTCACACAGCCTATCTTGACTTCGCCAAGGCTTTCAACACCATCCCCCATTCTGGAATTATAGCTAAACTCACTAAACTAGGTATAAATCCCTACCTCACAAGATGGGTTGCCAACTGGCTCACTGACAGAACCCACACTGTAAAAGTTGCAGACTCCAAATCTGACCTCAAGGCAGTGACAAGTGGAGTGCCTCAGGCTTCCGTCCTGGGACCTCTCCTGTTTGGTATCTACTTCTCTGAAGTACAGGCTAACACAGAAGGGTTTTGGCTGATGAAGTTTGCAGATGACTGCAAACTTGGAGCCATAGTCAAGTCCCCAAATGATGTGGACATCCTACAAAAGGGCCTCACTGAGACAGATGCTTGGTGTCAGAGCCATGGCCTCAAGCTCAATGCCAAAAAGTGCAGTGTCATCCCCTTTGGTAAAAACTTTGTACTCATGAACTACCACATAGGCAGCAATCTACTTAACACCAAATGCGTGATAAGAGATCTTGGGACCCAGGTGGACAGTAGTCTCTCCTTTGATAGTCACATCACCACAGTAGTCAGGAAGTCCTTCTACATGGCACACATCATCATAAAGGGTTCTCATCCAGGAAAAAAGAGGTCATTGTTCCCCTCTACTCGTCACTCATTAGACCCATTATAGAGTACAACGCCCTTTTTGGAATGTACCTCACAAGACATCTGCAGCAGCTGGAAAGGCCACAGAAGTACCTCACAAAGAGGATTATTGGCCTCAAACAAATGCCCTACACTGACCACCTCAAAAAACTCCAGCTTTACTCCGTAGCATATCGCCTACTCCGAGGTGATCTCTGCCTAACAAATAAAGCTATGCCAAACCCAGAGCTGTTGGACATGCTACACCTAAATAAATCCCAATCCCTCCAAGCTACACGCTCTAGGGACCTAAACCTTGTCACCACAATAAACAGGACATGCTGGAGGTATAGATTCCTGTCCTAGAGACTTCCTATACTCGGGAACAAGCTACCCATCTATGTCAAGCAAAGTTCTTCATTAGCACTTTTCAAGAAAAATCTTGATGAGTGGATGGGAAATAGGAAATACACCCCGGGGATCACTTCTGTGTCTCTGCTGGACAGTGGCACAGGAAAATAACTTTCTTGGGTGGCATAAGCTATGGTACCTTGCTGGCTAGGCTTATGTAGGCCCTTGGGCCGATAGCCTAGTACCTACCTATGAACCTATGAACCACAGTTCTCCATGCAGGCAGAATACAAACTGTATGGGACCTGAATGGTTGGGGCTGGGGGAGGGGGCAATTTGTGCATCTGGCCACCTGTTTGGTATGCCAGTAGAAGAAACATCCTTTGTTCTTTGGCTCTTCAATGGAAGACCAGACCGGAGGAGACATGGATCTAACTGTAATAAGGTGAGTGCTACAATCTAGTAATCATCCTATTAGAGTAACATGCTATCCTTTCTTTTTTTTTCCTTCAGTAGAAGAGCTGAGAGGAGCATGGATATAACTGTAATACGCCAATCATTACAATGAAAAAAACAGTGTAAGAAACAGTATCAGATAATGTAGAAAACAGCTCTAATGGCTAAATCTCTTAGGCAGCTTAAGTGTAGACTTGAAAAATGTACTTGTGATGACTCTCCACTGGACCAGTAATTAAGGAGCCTCAATATTCACCACTGGCAACAATGGGGGATGTTCAGTGAGAGGATAACAGGTACGCACACAATATTTCCAAATGAATCTCTCTGCATCAAGTGTAATTTCCCTTAACAGCACATACAGACCAGTCAGCCTGCGGATGGTTTCTCCCTCTTCCTCCAGATCTCTATTAAGACTCCCCACTGGCACAGCTATAGAGTTCAGATCTCAGCTGAGTGACCTAGCCAAGGCCTCCAGCACCCCCTCTGTCCAACTAGTGTTTCATGTCCCTGCCCAAGTAGCTGACACACACACACTCTTTGAGGTTTGATTTGTACACACACACACACACACACATACACACACACACACACACACACACACACACACATGCACACACACACACACACACACCTGAGAAAGGCTGGCGAAGGTTTACTATCTATGCCCCCTTCTGCCCAGACTCTAATGTAGTTACCACTGCTACCAGTTACTCCTTATCAGCTATTTTAGGGCCCTTAACAAAGAGTGACCAATTTTACTGTGTAATATTAATATTAATATTAATACAAATGGTAGTTTGACCAAGAGCAAGGCTATTAGGAGTGGCCCACACAGTGACACTAAATAAATATGCAAGTACTCTCAAAACTTAAATATCTGTTACAAAGATCAGCCACAATGAAAGGTTTAAATATATTTAATAATAAATAATAAAAGAGCAAGACATTACTAAATATGTATTCACAGTTACATCAGAGTTCAGAATCACAGGAAATATTTAAAACAACATTGCAGGACACGGTTAGACAAATAAGAAAAAAATATGTAAACTAGGCTTCACTATATTCCTGACTATATCTAAGAGAATTATTATTCCCTAGTTAACTTACTTACTATAGAGCAAGGCAGATGTGATGAATGGTTCTTCTTCTTCTTGTTAGGTCAAAGACAGAATGCAGAATGTTGTGTTTCACTAAGAGACTTCACAAATTATCTAAAATATTACTGCTGGGATAGCTTGCAGAATGACAACACTTCTTATCATCTGACTTCTAGTTCCTAGGCAACATCGCCATTGCTGGCAGCCTGCAGTATTTAGCACCTACCCATAAAAATACACATACAGGGGCTTTTGCTCAGATCTTTGGCAGGTGCTAGAAGTCATAAAACAACTAAACACTTCTACTCTTCCTGAGCTGCAATTAATTCACCCCAAAGGCAAGACAGAAACTTCCTAGTACAGACTTTGTGTCTCTGGCTGCATTGAAACCTATGTTTTTATGGCCTAGCCTGTAAAATGATTTAATTTCAGACATTTTTCTAATGTTTGCTGGACTAAGGTTAGCCTACTATATTCCAGTTTCCACTGTTAAAATATATACAATTAAACAGTTACAATAGTGCATGTACTTTTCTGTTCTCTTCCAATAGAGCACACTGTGGATATATTTTAAACACAGCACTTTACACATACCTTTTCAACATAAACATCTGACAGAGCACTTTGATATACACATGGCATACAATTTTAATACATTTGTAACACAAGCATCTTATATAAATTAGTTTGATATTCACAAATGACATATAATTATTTACAAAAGTTCAGTTAGCTGTGCTGGCAGTACCTCCTTTTGTCACAGTATTCCCTGGCTTTTTCTCTGATTTTAAAATCCAGCAGTTATTTAAATCTGAAGATTTTATATTCAGTTGGGGGAAGTAAATTAGTGCTGTGGCTCGACATTTTGACAATAATAGACAGGACACATTCTAGTCTGGGGATGAAAATGCTGATGACAATGCAAGTCTTGTTTTCCTGTTTCAGTTTTCCATACATACATTATGTAGTAGATATATGTGGGAAACTGACAGCATATTCATTGATGGTTTTAGACAAGCAGAACTCAGTGAGACATTAAGTCATATGTCAAGCTCTGATTTTCATGAGGGATGCAAAAAAAAAAAAAAAAAAGCAGAAAACTATTGATCATTGCATTGTTTATTTTAAAACTATGAATAATATAAAATGAATACTCTAAAATTTATCAACAATTGGAAATAAGAACTCAGGTGTGGAGTGCATCATCCAATATATGTTTGTTTGTTTCTTTCGGCTTTTCCCGGTTAGGGGTCGCCACAGTGGAACTCCGGTCCGCTAATGATTGGCAGTAGATTTTGACGTGCTGACTTGCCGGGCCTAACGCACAACCTTCAACAAAGGAACACCCATTCACGCATGTCGCCACACAGAAGACGCTCTGAGAATCGAACAGGCAATGTCTAACTGTGAGGCGACAACGCTACCACAGCACCACCACCGTAGTATGCAATATGAAGGATTTTGCCTGAGTGCTGCTAAAATGATGTAAGAGCTAAGAGCACAGACTTGTACAAATAGCAAAGTCAACACATCAGCAACATTGGGAAAAACAAATATGCCTCTCTTCTCAGAAGGAGGCATACTTTATGTGATCAGTGCATACCTCTCAAATGTCCAGATTTTTGCAGACTGTCCAGACTTTTGCTTCATATCTTTGGTCTGTTACTCATAAAATTTGTGATTTTCTGGATTTTTGAGGCAAATCCATGAGGACTGAATTTACTAAATAATGACAGGCATTTGAGTTTCAGACATCATATCCTGCAGAAAATGTATGGTTACAGAAGGCCTATTATTCTATCAGCTTTCTTAAGGTTATAAGATAATATTCAAAAATTGTCCCTATTTTGGGGGCTTTGTTCCCCCATTATTTTTGGCTTTGTCCAGATTTTTTTGTGCTAAGAGGTTGAGAGCTATAGCTCAGTGAATGCAGGTTCTTGTCCTGTTACTTCAGAAACGTTTCAGTCATATGACAAGTGATGAGACTACAGTAATACCTAGCACTCTGAGAAACAGTGTCACTTACACCTGTCTCTGCATATTCTACCAACCTGTGCAGCGACTGACATTTCAGGAAAAATCAGTTTAAAAACATTCTGGCCTAATATTTATGCCAGTCCAGTTTACTATGACAGAAACATGAGAATTATGAACTATTTATTCCTGTAAACTGAGTAAAGGTATTTACTCTGTATGCATCATTTAGAGCTATGACCTGAGCCACACGTATATGGTTAATTAAAATATGTATGAATGGCTTACAAAAGTTAATCAATGAACATACTTTGGTGAGGTTGAAGGAAAATGCGGTAGCCACAGGAAAACTACAAAGACAAGGGAAGAACATGTACACACCATACTAATGGTAAATATTGGTATAGATTGAACTTAATACCCTGGAAGTTTGACATTCAAACCTTAATCACAGACTGTTCCACTAAACAAATTTGCAGATAGTCCAAGAAAGGCCATAAAATGCCATGACAGATTTATTTTATTTTGCTGTGTACAGGACATATTACAGGTACATGACCAGAATTCATAAATACCATCTTGAAAATGCAGTGTGGGGGATATTGGCATTTAATGGCATACGCATGCATAAAAGAGTGTGTTGAGCAGATGGAAAGAGTACTTTGAGGGGCTGATGAATGAAGAGAATGAGAGGGAGAGAAGGTTGGATGATGTGCAGATAGTGAATCATGAAGTGCAGTGGATTAGCAAGGAGGAAGTAAAGATAGCTATGAAGAGGATGAAGAATGGAAAGGCTGTTGGTCCAGATGACATACCTGTAGATGCATGGAGGTGTTTAGGTGAAATGGCAGTGGAGTTTTTAACTAGATTTTTTAATGAAATCTTGGAAAGTGAGAGGATGCCTGAGGAATGGAGAAAAAGTATTTTGGTACAGATTTTTAAAAATAAGGGTGATGTGCAGAGCTGTAGTAACTACAGAGGGATTAAATTGATCAGTCACAGCATGAAGTTATGGGAAAGAGTAATGGAAGCTAGGTTAAGAAGGGAGGTGATGACTAGTGATCAGCAGTATGGTTTCATGCCAGGAAAGAGCACTACAGATGCAATGTTTGCTCTGACAGTGTTGATGGAGAAATACAGAGAAGGTCAGAAGGAGTTGCATTGTGTCTTTGTGGACTTAGAGAAAGCATATGACAGGGTGCCTAGAGAAGAGTTGTGGTACTGTATGAGGAAGTCAGGAGTGTCAGAGAAGCATGTAAGAGTGGTACAGGATATGTACAAGGGTAGTGTGACAGCAGTGAGGTTTGCAGTGGGAGTGACATATGCATTTAAGGTGGAGGTGGGATTACATCAAGGATCAGCTCTGAGCCCTTTCTTATTTGCAATGGTGATGGACAGGTTGACAGACGAGATCAGACAGGAATCCCTGTGGACTATGAGGTTTGCAGATGACATTGTGATCTGTAGTGAGAGTAAGGAACAGGTGGAGGATACCCTGGAGAGGTGGAGATATGCTCTAGAGAGAAGAGGAATGAAGGTCAGCAGGACTAAGACAGAATATATGTGTGTGAATGAGAGGGAGTACAGAGGAATGGTGAGGATGCAGGGAGTAGAGGCGGTGAAGGTGGATGAGTTTAAATACTTGGGATCAACAGTTCAGAGTAATGGTGAGTGTGGAAGAAAGGTGAAGAAGAGAGTACAGGCAGGATGGAGTTTGTGGAAAAGAGTGTCAGGAGTGATTTGTGACAGACGAGAACTAGTAAGAGTGAAAGGGAAGGTCTACAAGAGGGTAGTGAGACCAGCTATGTTATATGGGTTGGAGACAGTGGCACTGACAAAAAGGCAGGAGTTAGAGCTGGACGTGGCAGAGTTAAAGATGCTAAGATTTGTACTGGATGTGACAAGGGTGGACAAGATTAGGAATAAGTATATTAGAGGGTCAGCCCAGGTTGGAAGGTTTGGAGACAAAGCCAGACAGGCAAGATTACATTGGTTTGGACATGTGCTGAGGAGAGATGCAGAGTATATTAGGAAAAAGATGCTAAGGATGAAGCTGCCAGCTAACAGAAAAAGAGGAAGGCCTAAGATAAGGTTTATGGATGTGGTGAGAGAGGACATGCAGGTGGTTGGTGTGACAGAGCAAGATGCAGAGTACAGGAAGAAATGGAAACAGATTATCCGCTGTGGAGACCCCTAATGGGAGCAGCTGAAAGAAGAAAAAGAAGAAGAATTAAATAAAAATTGCACATGTATATCACAAGAAATACATAAGATGGGGCTTAAAAAAGGAACAAAAAGCCAACATGCAATGCTGTAGTAAACAGCAAGTGAAATTGTGGAATATAGAGATGACGGGACAGTTATGTACATACACGTCTGACCAAGTCATGTAAATGTATTACAGAAACAGTAGTAAAGGTAAATCTTAACAGAATTGGAATCCTCTTCTTAAACTAAAGCAATTAAATGCTTAGATAGTATAGATTAACAAGTATGTGAGCACTATTCTAATAACATTCCTTGTATTTCAAGATACAGTACTAACAGAGAGAAATCAGAAAATTAGAATAGAAAGAGCACCTTTATCCATCAATGGAAACAGTACTCCAAAAGCAGATATAAATCTACTTAAAAATAATTATGAACAATGTCATAGGCAAAATATATTTATTATTGCATTATATGTTCAAGGGTTCATAGGAGGTTACTAGGCTAGAGGCCCTAGAGCCTTTACAAGCCAAGCCATGCCAATCCCAATTATCCTCATTTGTTCTTTTTTGGATAGTTTACAGAATGAATTTATGAACAGAGCGAGTCTGTGATCAACACCAGCTTCCCCTGTCCATGAGGGACATGGGTGCCACCTCATGGGTGAATTTGCTGTCTCCCATCCAATTATCTATATTGTATTTAAATAGGGTCAGCGAGGAGCTCTGTTTTACATGAATAGGTTGTCTACTCCAGAGAAGCAGCAGCCTCTGGGAGATATATCTGTCTCTCCAGCATGTTGTGTTAATGTCACAAGCTAAGTTGATATCCCTAGAGCAAGTGAGTCTTAAGCCATTTGACTTGAGGATGTAAAGCATTTCCATTAGGGCAGGGTTGGAGATTGCCCTATAGGCCAGGCACAAGTCACCTCTCAGCAGCCTATAAGATGCAGAATAAAGTGGCAGGGCTTTCAGCCTGTCCACATAGGTCATAGTTTGGAGTCCCTGTATTTTCTTAGTGAGAATCCTCTAAGGTCTCTCCAGCTGCTGCAGGTTTCTGGTGAAGTACATACAAAAGGGTGCATTATACTCTATTAGTGGCCTGATAAGAGTCAAGTACAGTGGAGTTATAACATCCATTGACCTGGATGCTTCCCCCCACTTGCTTATGAGGTACACTACATAGAAGGCTTTCCTTACTACTGTGGAAACAGGGTGGTCAAAGTTCAGATTACTAGCAACCTGTGTTCCCAAGTCTCACACCACTGGGTTGCAACTCAGACGGTCACTGTCAATATTGTGATTTGTACGGAATTTCATTTTGCCAAAGAGAATAATAATGCATTTTTTTGCACTTGGTTTTAGACCATGGCTTTGGTACCAATCATTTTTTGTGTTAGCCCTTCGTGTAATATGTCAACATCATTGGGGGACTCAATGATTGCTCCTAATTTGCAGTCATCAGTGAACTTGGTGAGCCAAAAGCTGTCTGCATTGGCCTGGACTTTTGAGAAATAGATGCCAAACAGTAAGGGGCCCAGCACAGACCCCTGTGGTACTCTACTGATAATGGGTGTATCGATGGAGGTGGAATCACCAGTTCTGACAGAGTGTGTTCTGTTGGTGAGCCAATTAGCTACCTATCTAGTAATGTAAGGGTTAATTCCCATCTGGGAGAGTTTCTCAATGATGCTAGAGTGGGGGATTGTGTTGAAAGCCTTGACAAGGTCAAGATAGGCTGTGTGCCCTGTCTTACCTTCATCCATGGCTTTGGTGACATTCCCAAAGAAGTCTACCAAGTTTAATAAGCATGATTTAACCTTTAACAAAGCCAAACTGGGTTGGGTCCAGTGTTCGGAGGTTGTTTATGTTCTTGTTGATCAGGTCCATGATAATTCTTTCCATGGCCTTGTAGATGAGGCTTGTTAGACTTATGGGTCTGTAGTTCCCTGAGTCAGTTGAAAGCCCCTGTTTGTGCAGGGGGATTACTGTTGATGTTCTCCATTCTGCAGGAACATAGTTCTCAAGCTATGATTAAAGAGAATGCTAACTGGGCCTTCTAGGTCACATTGAGGTTGTGTTCTTGGTCTTGGCAAGTGCAGAGATAACCTGTACCCTAGAGATATTAGGCAGAAAGCTGGTGTCAGGTATGCTTTGGGATATGGTAAGCGGGGATATGGGTGTGAAGTTTTCACTGAATCTGTCAGCAACAGGTTGGCAATATCTTCTGGTGTAGTATGAGTGATACCATCTATAACCATTTGGGTATATAGCTGGGCATCCTCTTTTAGACTTTACAGATTTTTAAAGAATGCCTTATGATTATCCTTGCTAAGGGAAGTGATTTTAGTTTCATAATTTGCTTTAGAAGATTTTACAAGATTTCTGATTTTCCTGTTTAGACCTAGGAGGGAACTCTTCCTCTGCAGAGTGATATCCTTCTTGCTTTTGTAAAAGTTTCTTCCTCTGGTTATATAATCTGTTTCTACTTGAAGTCCACCACAGTGGCTTGTTTTACAGGAAGACCTGGTTTTGATCCTGTCAGATACAGCAGAGTTTATGCAGTTAAGTGTTTGTAGAGGGCATTTGCGTACACTTCTGCATAGCGATCATCGTGTCTGCGATTGTGAGTGGTATGAGGCTTTTATGCTGTAGTTAGCATTGGTGAAGTTTTTTTTTAATTTTTGTTCCTTTGAGGGTATCAGTTCCAGTAGTTTATTCAAATGAGACTGATTTGTGGTGTGACCTAACCAGAGAAAGTATCACTCATGGGTTATACAGTGACTGACATGTTGGTGACTACTATGTCCAGAAAACTAGAGCCCCTAGCTGGGAAGCAGACTATCTGTTCCAGAGCATTTGTGTTAACAAAGTCCAGGAACCTCTGGGTGAGCATGTTTCTGCTCATGTATGTCCCCAGCCTATGGAAGGATAGTTGAAATTTCCCATGACTAAGGTGTTGGGCTGCATGGCAAGAGATTCCAGTAAATCAAGGTAGGCAGTGTGTTTATCCTGATTCATGATGTGGTATGGTATTTTCCCAATAGTTAATTGGACATGGAGTAGTTTCAGTGAGTCATGCTGTTTGACCAGTCTGAACATGTATTTGGTTTTAATGAAGGTGGATACACCTCTACCTTTGGTTTCTTCACATTCATTTTGAAGTCTGAAGGTGTGGAAGGCCCTGTAGCCTTGCATGGCCAGGGTGTTCTCAGTGGCCTTGAGCCATGTCTTGGTAACTGCACAGATGTCAGCATCCTCCAAAGTGAGGAGTGCTTCCATGGAGTGAAGTTTTGAGTTTAAACTCCTAGCATTAAGCAGAACAACCCTGAATTTGTCTCCATTAGATTTTCTTACTTTGGAAAATTTGCTGTTTTCACATTGCCTAAAAAGGCACTATGGGGAAGCAAGGACCTTTGCCAGTATCTAAAATCCTAGGCAGGACAGGTGCAGACCATTTCTAGCAAAGCAGTGAGGTCTGTCTACCATATCTTCTCAGGCTGATAAATATTGGATCTCCCTGGACTGACACTAGAAGATGAACCAATTGTTGAAGTCAATCATCTTTTGTTTATATTGTGGCATCATACTGGGTGAGAGTAGGATACTGCTTAAAGTTAGGGACATACCTGTCTGGGGCACATGATCAGACAGTTCCATCATGTCTCTCTTCATATAGTTGAGAGAGGTATGTCTCAAGTCACTCAGTCCAACATGGACTATGGTAGAGACATAATGGTACTTGTTGAGTGACAAGTGCATGAGTGACTTGTCAGATCCTAACATGTGACAGGCAGCTGACTGTGAACCTCTCCTTGTCCACTCTGGTGAGGGGAACATCTATGTGTCTCACTATGGAGTTATCTATGACCAAGACATTTGATGTGTTTTGCCTTAGGGACTTATTTGTTGAGACACAGATGTGTGAGTTGATATGTGTAGTGGTTTCTTTATGCTTACTGGTGAGTGTAGGTGGTATGCGTTTGGGAGGTCTCTGTTCTTTTGGTAGGCTTTTAGTGAACACCTCCACATATGTCGGTTTATGTGTTGTGACCTTTTTTTTGTGTGAGAGGTGAAGCGTGTGCGCTGACAACCTGTTTGATATCTAGTTTGTTTGTACGTGAGAGAATTGACTTGAATTCGACAGTGTATTTGCATCTGTCACATAAGGTGCTAGTGTGCTTTGGGAGTACATGGTTGTCAGTATAAATGAAACAATTGCTATATTGCCTCAAGATGCCTCAAGATTAACAAAACCTAACAGTAATTCTGTTCAGTATATTGTAAATAAAAAAAAAATCCCTTTAAATTCTTGTAACTTCTATTAAACTGTATATACTCAGTAAATAGTTTTACTCCTAATTTTAAAAATTATGAACAGGGCCGACCTATGGTTAACTGGTGCTCTAGGCAAAAGGGCTCCACAGTGCCCCCCCACCCAACACCACCTGGTGCCTCCATCCTGGTCCACCTACATCATCCAGATTATTGTTTTCTTCATTTTTATCACAGTTTGTCTTATTCTTCATTTTTCCTATATTCATTCAACACATTTAAAGAAACAATTTCTTTATACATCCTTCTAAGTTGGGAATTGCTGATTGAAGGCTCAGTGTCTGTTATTCTAAAAGTGTATTAGTTCTGGTTTAAGTACTTTGGCTCCAGGCCAGTTATTTTACATTAAGAAGGTTTGTGGTCTGCACTCTTGTGGGAGGAGATGCTAGATTCTATCCTTCTGAGCTGGGTATTACTGGTTAAAGGCTTACTGTGCCTACTCATTTGATCTGTTTTTTTGATATTGGTGCACCTTGTCTGCTGTAGCATAGCCTAGATTCAGGCCTGCTGAATCTAGCTTTGTTTGTATAACTTGAGCACTAATTCAGGTCATCTTTTTAGGAGAAGGTTCCCCTGCACCCTCATGGCAGGAGTGTGCGGTTAGAACTTGTCAGATTGAAGACTGCTGGAACAGGGCTCAGTTTTGAGGGGTTTTTTTGCTGGTTAATTGGGTAATTTGTTTAAATCAGTTTGCTCGTTTTCTATTGTTATATATAAAAAAATGCACTTTATTCATCTGCTTTTACTGTAAGTGTGTTTCTTCCCACTTTATGACCTTATTTTGCTTGTGCTTCTTCTTAAAAGTACTCAATTGTATTATTCTCCTGCAGTTATTACTGCTTGGTAGTAGCCTGATTAAATTATAACTGCTATTCTAAGCCTTTTGGTTTAAGCACTTGGGCTTCAGACCAGTTGTTTTACATTAAGGTTTGTGGACTGTATTGTTGTGGCAGGACAGGTATTTCTAAGTTGGGAATTGCCGATTGAAAGCTCAGTGTCTGTTATTCTAAAAGTGCATTAGTTCTGGTTTAAGCAGTTTGGCTTCAGGCCAGTTATTTTACATTAAGAAGGTTTGTAGTCTGCAGTCTTGTGGGAGGAGAGGCAAGATTCTGCCCTTCTGAGCTGGGAATTTCTGGTTAAAGGCTTATTGTGCCTGCTTATTTGATCTGTTTCTTTCTGAAATTTGTGCGCCTTGTTTGCTGTAGCCCAGAAGTTAGTAGGTTATTGGCCATTTTGGGCTAATTTCGATCTCTTTCATTTCCCTGCTATAAAAAACGCATTTGTGCGGTTTTGCGTGTCAGGCAGTGCCGGTTAGCTAGGGTTAAACTATTCCTGGCTCCACGAAGTCTGCTCTTCAATTTTTCCCTTGGAACTAGACAAACTTTCAACTTAAGCACTCAAACCATTAATTTCACAGCCCAGCACTTGCTCAAAACGCATAGCAAACGCTAATTAACCCTAGCACTAGACCCCCTATACTGTCCAGAAGGACAAGACTATCTATTCATCCCTACCAGCTAATCAGTAAAACAGCTCATTTTACCTATTCGGGCATGTCTAAAGGGCAGTTTCAGGTGTACTCTTCAGTCCAACTGGGGAATCTGGGCATTTTGAGATAATGTTACAACTGCCTCATGTACACAGACAACCATCTCCTCCTTCCACCAAACACTAATATATGCAAGAGATGCAATTATACAGCCAAACTGAACGCAACGCTCTCTCAACCCAAGACTGGAACTGACAGTCAAGAGGCAAAAGAAAATACTTGCAACACACCATCAGTCTCACATAGACCTACTAAACCAACACCGGCAAATAACACACATAAATACACGAAAACATACTCGGAGACTCTAAATAAAAATCTGCAAAATCAACAGAGACCTCCAAAGCAGACACCCAAGCAACCTCCACACCCCATCACGAACCATGAAACACATACTTCACATAATCAGTGTGACACGCAATCACAGCCCTTAAGGCAAAATAACATACCCGACACACTAGTAATAGGCGACTCTATAGTCAGGCACACTGATGTCCCACTAACTAGGCTGGACAAGGAGAAGGTTACAGTTAGCTGCCTGTCAGGCACCAGGATTCACCACATAACACAAGCACTCAGGTCACTCCAGAACAAGTACAAATACGACTCTGTCATTGTCCATGTTGGTGTGAATGAACTGAGACATACCTCCCTGGACTACATGAAAAGAGACATGGAAGAGCACTCTGATGACATAGCCAAGGCTGGTATGACCCTGACCCTGAGTAGCATCCTGCCCTCACCAAGAATGATGCCACAGTATAAAGAAAAAATGATCAATTTCAACAATTGGCTAAGTTTCTGCTGTCATTCAAAGGGGATTCAGTATCTGTCCACCTGGGATGACATGCTTGGTAAGCCACATTGCTTCGCAAGAGATGGCTTGCACCTGTCACCCTTAGTCTTTTGAATACTGGCCAAGGCTTTTGCCACCCCCATAGTGCCTTTCTTAGACAAGGCTCAAAAGACAAACCCACCACCGTAAATAGCACAAGTAACCAAAAACTGAGGGTAATGCTACTCAACACCAGAAGTCTAAACCTCAAAATGCATGCACTCGAGGCACTCCTCAGTATGGAGAACATTGATATCTGTGCAGCAACAGAAACCTGGTTTAAGGCTCCTGAGAGCACCCCAACACTACCAGGCTATAACTCATACCACACTTTTCGGCCACAAAACCCAGACTGAAACACAAAAGGTGGGGGTGTATCCATATTCATCCAAGATACCCACACCTCCAGGTTAGTGGCACAGCACAATGCCTCAGTGATCATCCATGTGCAACTAACAACAGGCAAAACTACAATTCAAATTGTAGCTTGCTACAGATCACCCACCATGACCCAGAACCCCCATTTCGCATTTCTGGAGACACTGGAAAATATGAAGGTCCTACCAAATGCCCTAATACTGGGTGACTTCAATTACCCAAACATTAACTGGGAGAACTACTCAAGTGCTAACTCCCTTGCCCAATGCTTCCTAGAATTTATAAACTCAAATGCCCTGGATCAACTAGTTAACACCCCCACCAGAGGTAACAATATATTAGACCTGGTCATCACCAACATGGGTGACCGATGTTCTACACCGGAGGTCAAACCCTCACTGGTTAGATCAGACCATAGACTAATCACTCTGGATATCCACATTCCGCCCCCATCCCCAATCAAGGAAACCACCGTGAAAAACTTTTCAAAGGCAAATTTCACATTACTTAAGACTGAGGTGGAAAGGTTCACAGCCCCCATGCTAAAGGACAACACTGTCCAAGCTGCTGAATCCCTTTCAAAGGCACTATATGAGCACCTGCAAGAATGCATGGATTGTGCTATCCCAAGCAAAACCAAGACTCACTCCTCAAAGAAAAGGAAGCCAGTCTGGTGGACCCCTGCCATAAACAAGCTATACAACAGAAGGAGGAAACTAGTGCAGAAAAGAGTAAAATCCCAAGAAGGAAAGACATCCCTGATTAGTATCAGCAAGAAACTACGATCCCTCATAAAATCATCCAAGGCTAGCTTCGAAAGAAAAATTGCCAAAGACTCCAAAGAAAACCACAAAGCGTTCTTTAGCTATGTCAAGAACCTAAGTGAAAACTCTCAGATCTGCTCTGAGTTAGTGCAGAATGGCACAAAATACACTGAACCGACTGATATTGCCAAAATTCTGGCAGATAGGTTTAGTGCAAACTTCAACCCCCTCTTACCCCCTAAAGGGTCCATAACCATACCAGAAGAATGTAGTGCCCTGGCAATCACTGACACACAGCTTAAAACAGCCCCATCCAAAGCCACAAATACAGCTTCAATGGGACCAGACGGTGTCCCAGGCTGTGTCTTACATGAGCTCCAAAATGAACTAACCCCTCACCTAAACACACTGTTCAAACTCAGCCTCTCTACAGGCTACGTACCCATAGAGTGGCACACAGCAACAGTTATCCCACTCCACAAAGGTGGAGCCACAACGGACCCTGGGAACTATCGCCCTATAAGCCTGACTAGCCTGGTCTGCAAGGCTATGGAGCACATCATCATGGTATTTATTAACAGAGAAATTGAGAACCTTCGAACATTGGACCCTACCCAGTTTGGCTTTGTTAAGGGCAGATCATGCCTCCTAAACCTGGTGGATTTCTTTGAGACAGTTACTAAGGCTTTAGACGAGGGAAAGGTGGTCCACACAGCCTACCTAGACCTCGCAAAGGCTTTCAACACCATTCCCCATTCTGGTATTATAGACAAGCTCACAAGCCTGAACATAAACCCCTACATCACAAGATGGGTTGCCAATTGGTTCACGGATAGAACCCACACGGTGAGAGTTGCAGGCTCTAGGTTCGACTCTAAAGCAGTTACAAGTGGCGTCCCCCAGGGCTCAGTCCTGGGACCCCTCCTGTTCACTATATACTTCTCAGAGGTACAGGCAAGCACAGGAGAACTATGGCTGACCAAGTTCGCAGATGACTGCAAACTGGGGGCCATAATTGACTCTCCCAGCTGATACAGACATCCTCCAGAAGGGTCTCACTGAGACAGATACCTGGTGTCAAAATCATGGCCTCAAGCTAAATGCCAAAAAGTGCACAGTCATCCCCTTTGGAGAAAACAAAGTACCTGTGAACTACAACATACATGGTAGTCCCCTAAAGACAGAAAATGTAATAAGGGATCTGGGGACCCAAGTAGATAGTAATCTCTCTTTTGATAATCATATTGCCAAGGTGGTAAGAAAATCCTTCTATGGGGCCCACCTAATCACAAAAGGGTTTGCATCTAGAACAAAAGAGGTTATTGTGTCCCTCTACTCATCACCCATCAGACCCATCATAGAGTACAACACCCCATTTGGGGTGTACCTTACAAGACACCTGCAGCAGCTGGAAAGATTACAGAATTACCTCTCCAAGAGGACTACTGGCCTCAAACATATGCCCTATGCAGCCCGACTGAAGAAACTCCAGCTGTACTTGGTTGAACACCGCTTACTCAGAGGTGATCTCTACCTGACATACAAGGCCATGTCCAACCCCGAATTGATGGACATGCTCCACCTAAAAGAAAACAAATCCCCAAGAGCCACACGCTCTAGGGATCTAAACCTCACCACAACGATAAATAGGATGTGCTGGAGGGATAGATTCCTGTCCCAGAGACTCCCCATGCTTTGGAATAGGATTCTAATCTACATTAGACAGAGCCCCTCACTAACACTCTTCAAGAGAAACCTTGAACAGTGGATGGGAAACAGAAAATGTACCCCGGGGATCACTGCTGTGTCTCTGCTGGACAGAGGCACAGGGAACTAATGGCACTGCTGGACCGAGGCACAGGCAACTAATCTATGGGGACGGCGAAAGCCAACACATTCTGGCTAGGCTTATAGATGCCCTCAGGCAAATAGCCTAGTACTTACCTTTGAACCTATACAAAAAATAAATAAATAAATAAATAAACAAATTAATAAAGGAAAAGCATCCCTGACAGAGTGGTTTCCCAGGTGGTCACCTAGTTGACCTATGCCTAAGGCCAGCTATGATCATAAAGTTTACACATCAAATGATTATTTCATGGAGTAGACTTGTTGAAGAAGTTAAATTCAAGTAATATCAACCAAGATCACATCCTCCATACTCATGTCTACTCTTATATGGATGTACTGAAGGGCTAAGCATACTTTCTATCGAATGAGACAGCCTTCAATCAGCCAGGTCCACCAGGAAGAGTAGTTAAATTAGCAAAAATGTGTTTCATGATTTTTAAAATGAAGGGGAGGGCACACAAAGCAACAAAATCAAATGTGTTGCCTCAGAGCCATGAAAAAGACACAATGATAGACACAAACAAACTTAAATAGTAATTGCAGATTAATGCAGATAATGTAGTAAGCACAGTTCAAGTGAGGAATTGTGCTTTACCCATATATGATGCACTTGGAACTTAAAGGCAAAGCCAGAATGTAAATTCAACATCATACACGTGAAAGTACTACATTAATCCAAACATTAGATCTGATGGATAAGTATTACATAGATGCTTATTTAATAAGCACATTGAATAGTATGGATGGTTGCAGTCTGAAACAGGGGATGGGCATATGAGCAAATTCTTTTTCAGGATGTGAAAACCTTCATATGAGTGGACATTGTTTTCAATGGAGTTTTTGTTAGCAGCCTTTAGTATGAGATCATAGTGTGGCAGGGTAAGGCAATTTGCCTTTACCCCTCTGTTGTGCAGTCTTGGAGTTGGTATATATAATTAATGGGGAGTTGTGCGGGGGAACTTGCACCCCTGCAAAAAAAATAGTTTTAATTTTTGGTGTTTTTGATCATTTTAGATTAACTGTGTTTTATTGTTCATTACTGCGAGTGTTGAATGCTTGATGAGATACTCATGCTTTTAGTAAGCTACATACCCTTATGTTCATGTAATTCTGGTTATGTGTAATATTAAACACAGTTCGTTGAGAAAACCACTTTATAAATCACAAACAGCAAAGCTTTCTGGTAGAACCCTTCCTCAATACTATTACATATATTAAAAAAACAGGTAGGTTTAAATACAAGTCATAGTAGTCACATGACCAGCAGCCCAAAAATCATGTGACAAAATACAAACAATATATAGAAAAATTTTAAAATAAAACTATGTTTCAAAACACATTAAACAATATATATAAAAGAGTATCAAAAAATCTAACAACGTAGTTTGGTTTGTTGTAGTCTAATAAGAATAGGGTTCAATGTAACCATAGAATTTAAACCTGGGGGGTGGTCAGCAGCAAGCCTGAGTATCCACTCATACTCCTTAATTTCAAGTAAGTTGTTGCTATCCTCACCCCTTAATGTTGTGTGTAAGACATCTATAACCCTAAATTTAAACCTGTGATCAGTGCCAAATTCATCTATATGTTTGTATAAAGCATTCTTGTCATTGATTCTCCTAATCTCTGATTTATGCTCAATAATACATTCTTTCAGCTTCCTGGTTGTTTTCCCCACATAAAAGGAGGAACACATACACAGGTTGCCAAATACATCACATTGGTACTGACACATGTAGCTAATAAGTCAAACTTATATATTTTTCCGGTCACAGGATGCTTAAACACATTACTATTGATATTAGAGGGCATGTGTGCAAAATATCTGAACAACAGGTACAGTTCATACATCCATAAGTACCATGCTTAGTGGAAACAGCCCGATTCAAACATCTATTAAAATCTTTGTAACATAGTTTACTCTTTAGGGTTCTCATATTTCTGTATGAGAAATATGTTCTATCACCCAAAACAGCCTTAACATCAGCAGATGCCATCAGTATAACCCAATTCCTCTGTATAATCTGTTTAACCAAATATGTCTTAGTATTATAGGAAGTAATATACCTCACTGTGGATTCTTTACATTCTATATTGCTAGAGATATAATCATCCTTTAACAAAAAGGTAGGTTTTAATTTAGTGTTTCTGTCAGATATGGTCTTAGCTTTCAAATCCGACAACAATTTTGGATCATAACCACTATCCATCATTTCATCAAATAAATAACTCCAAAAAATAGAACTAAATATAACATCCACGGGAATCAAGCAAGCGGTCAACAACTAAAAATTCAAAATAAAAGAACGCAGACTATAAAACCAGTCCAAGTTTAATGACAGAAGTAAGCGCTTTCACCTTTCGGCTTCATCAGACATGATATGAAAAACAATCTATCGTTTAAATATACAATCCCTGCATTCGATTGATGAATAAAACAGTGACATCATTTAAACAGATATTCTAAAAAATTTTAAGTAGATTAATAATAGAATAAATGTTTAAACATCTATGGTGTATATTCAACTCAGCCGCTAACACCGTATGATAGAAATACATGAAAAATATATAAAAATACAGCATAAAAGCATAAGTTTCTTAAACCAACACCTAATAGCTCTATAACACATATAAAATAATTTAATAATTATGAATTACTCTACTTAAATAAATAAAACAAAATTGTAGTATTCATAAATTCTGCCATCTATAAGGGACATAAGCAAAATAATAATCAGTTTTTCATGCAGACACTGTAACTCTTCGCTTCTGTAAAATGGGTTTTAATGAGGCTTTATCATTCAGCCCAGGCACACTGTCTGCTAAACATCTAATAATCCACCTAAGTTCACTTTCTTCAGTTATGGTGACAATGTCACCACCTTGTATACTCGATTTAAAGGCTTGCATAACTGAAAAAATGAAAGTGTGACTTGGGCCCCTATCGATAAAATGTTTCGCTAGGGCATTGGTATGGGTACCAACACGCATATGGTAAACATGTTCCCTTATGCGTTCCCTAAGTTTCCTATTAGTCTTTCCAATGTAGAAACACTCACAGGAAACGCACCTCTTACAGGGATGTGTATTCCCTAAATCAAAAGAAGAATGATGGAAAGCCCTGTCTAATGGACGTTGACAGAGCATAGGCTCTGCACCTGGTTCTCAGTGGACCCTCCTTCAGAAAAATATGGTTTGGCTCTAGTTGTTCTCTGAAGGAGGGTCCACTGAGAACCAGGTGCAGAGCCTCTATAATATGGGACACTTGAGGATATCAATGTTTTACACCTCAGATGTAGGTAAGATTAAGGATGTATTCCAGAAGTATTGGGATATACTTCTATTAGATGAGAATATCAGTAAAGTAGTAGGACCTAAACCAGGTTATGTATTTAGGAATAGGAAGAATTTGAAGCGTATGCTCTGTCAATGTCCATTAGACAGGGCTTTCCATCATTCTTCTATTGATTTAGGGAATACACATCCCTGTAAGAAGTGTAAACAGTGTCCATACATAGATGAGAGGACTTCGTTTGTACATCCAGTTACAGGGGAAGAGTTTACCTTTCACACCATTACTAATTGTCAGAGTGAACATGTAGTTCATTTAGCTAGGTGCATTTCCTGTGAGTGTTTCTACATTGGAAAGACTAATAGGAAACTTAGGGAACGCATAAGGGAACATGTTTACCATATGCGTGTTGGTACCCATACCAATGCCCTAGTGAAACATTTTATAGATAGGGGCCCAAGTCATACTTTCATTTTTTCAGTTATGCAAGCCTTTAAATCGAGTATACGAGGTGGTGACATTGTCACCATAACTGAAGAAAGTGAACTTAGGTGGATTATTAGATGTTTAGCAGACAGTGTGCCTGGGCTGAATGATAAAGCCTCATTAAAACCCATTTTATGGAAGCGAAGAGTTACAGTGTCTGCATGAAAAACTGATTATTATTTTGCTTATGTCCCTTATAGATGGCAGAATTTATGAATACTACAATTTTGTTTTATTTATTTAAGTAGAGTAATTCATAATTATTAAATTATTTTATATGTGTTATAGAGCTATTAGGTGTTGGTTTAAGAAACTTATGCTTTTATGCTGTATTTTTATATATTTTTCATGTATTTCTATCATACGGTGTTAGCGCCTGAGTTGAATATACACCATAGATGTTTAAACATTTATTCTATTATTAATCTACTTAAAATTTTTTAGAATATCTGTTTAAATGATGTCACTGTTTTATTCACCAATTGAATGCAAGGATTGTATATTTAAACGATAGATTGTTTTTCAAATCATGTCTGATGAAGCCGAAAGGTGAAAGCGCTTACTTCTGTCATTAAACTTGGACTGGTTTTATAGTCCGCGTTCTTTTATTTTGAATTTTTAGTTGTTGACCGCTTGCTTGATTCCCGTGGATGTTATATTTAGTTCTATTTTTTGGAGTTATTTATTTTATTCATACAACCACAGGAATCTTTACCCTCTGGTGTTGTGCCTGCATGTGCTTGTTTTTATCATTTCATCAAGTTGTATATTAAAACATGTATCATCAGTGTTCAATCTACTAACTCTACTAAATTGCGACATCACTATACCTTTAAAAACATGCAAGGCATGCATACTAGTATTATGAACATATCTACCAGCATATACCTCCTTTTTGTGAACACTAGTGCGGATAGATCCTTCTAGTAGTTGTATCTTAACATTCAAAAAACTACTGTATTGTCTGAAAAATCCATTTTAAATTTTAGAAAATTTGTGGTTGTATTCAAATAATCTACATATCCCATAAATTGAGTCAAAGACCCTTTCCAAATCATAAAACAATCATCTACAAAATGCTGATAAAAACATACATTATTATTCAAAGAATTTGTATTACTACAAATATATGTTTTCTCCCATTGGTGTAATACCAGGTTCGCATAGGTGTTGGCTACCGAGGTACCCATGGCTACACCAGTCAGCTGTAGATATAACTGTTCATCAAACAGAAAAATGTTGTTAGTTAAAACTATATCCAAGAGAAAACAAATATTTTCCACATATCTTGCCATTAGGGAGAGTCATGAAGTCAAAAATTCTCTTATTGATTCAATACCATACTCATTTGGTATAACCGTGAACAGAGATGAGACATCTAATGTTACAAATAAAAGATCCCCTTGGCTTAAAAAACTATCATCTAAATTATTATACCAACATCGTAACTTCGATAAAAAATCTGTGGTATCTCTCAAAACTTTGGTACATTGTGATAAAAATGGTTGTAACTGTTTCTGTAAATAGATGGAGATTGGTTCAGTCAGCCAACCACCAGCAGACACAATGGGTCTCATGGGGGGATCCGACATAGACTTATGTATTTTTGGAAGACCATAAAGATGTGGAATTATTGGACATAGAACATTGAAAAAATGAAATACATCTAATCCAATGTCACCATTAATTTGCAAGTCATATATCATCATATTTACAGAACTTATACACTTCTTAACGTCCAAAAATGTAATACATTTAAATGCATTGGTATCATCAAGCATGGTGGAAACAGATAGTATATAGCTACTCCGGTCCATAAGGACCACCACACCCCCTTTATCAGCTTGTTTGATAACTATATTATTATTAGCCTGTAACGTTATTAAGGCTATATGCTCATCATAAGTTAAATTAAAACACCTCAAACTTACATGATCAGAATATAGACGTCTAAGTTCCATCTCACATAAATCATGATAGGCAGTTAACACAGGTATACTAGCTGGTATAAATGTACTGCGTCTTTTACAGCATGTTTGAGCGGAAAAAGAATTACTAAATAAAACCTTTAAATTAACATTCCTAACAAATTGTTTAAGATCTTTAAGTGCAGCAACTAAATCATCACTAGCCATTGGTATAAAGTTAAGACCCTAACGCAGAAGAGAATAAAAAGCTGCCTTTAAATCAAAGGCTGATAAGTTTAAAGTACCTTCCTTCACTTTCGGCTCATTTTGCCTTGCCCTAAAGGGCTCTCATTCTTTCGCTTGTTCGGAACCATCACTTGTCTTGTTAACGACTTGCTCCTAGGAGTCAAGTGCTCAGATATTGTCTCCGGTTGGTCTAATTGGAAACGTTTATGTGAAAAATTCTGTGTAAGTTGTTGAGTTTTCTTGCCACCATTCACGCACGTATTAGTATCTCCATTTTGCTTATCTTCCTCACTGCTGTGCGAGCATACGCTCGCACCAGTTGTTTTTTGTGTCACAGTAGTGGGCGTGCTCTCAATTACGTGATTCAATGAGGTGATAGATGCTGGTTCCTGGTTCTGTGAGCTAACCGGCAAAGATTCATAAAAATCATCCAAAGTATCCAACGCCACTTTTTGGCCACGAGGTTTGTTGTTGAAGCGAATAGAAGAATCAGTTTTCGGCCAAGAGAATATATGGCCTCTCTGAAAATCATTTACATCGCGTATCAGCTTATGTTTTTTTGTTGCTTCTAGTCGATCGTCCAGGGCTTGCATTCTATCAAACATCTGCAGGTAAACATTCACCATACTAGCGAAACTAGGCATATTCATGATGTCATTTTCCATAATTATTATTTCTTCCTTCAACTCATTCTCACTAGTTGAGAAGAAATCATTCATAAGAGTCATATAATCTAGGCTCAATTTAATATTGATTTTTGTCACTTGTTTTTGGGCTGCTGGTCATGTGACTACTATGACTTGTATTTAAACCTACCTGTTTTTTTAATATATGTAATAGTATTGAGGAAGGGTTCTACCCGAAAGCTTTGCTGTTTGTGATTTATAAAGCGGTTTTCTCAACGAACTGTGTTTTTTTTTGTACTATTTGGCTGCAGTTTGTGGTATTTTATGTGTAATATTATTCAGACGATGTATTGTCAGGATTTTCTTTCTTTTATGTTATATGGCAGTTATGCATGCATGCATGGGAATTTATTTTAGAAAAATGATTGTATTTCTATTGATGGGAATGCAAATAACCATAATTTTATATTTAATTTTATTATTTTTTTGTTAGGGTAGTGCTTTTGATGCTTGCCACTGGTGTGATGGGCAGCTTACTAATACAATTAATAAGTGGATAAATAAAAAAAAAAAAAAACCTTTGATCACTCCTGTGTATATTTAGTTGATTCTTTTTCCACAGACCCAATCTCTCTGCATTTTCTGTAAGAAATATTATTTATTTATTTATTTTACATTTGTTTACTGGGAAAATCCAAGTGGGTAGAGCCATTTTTCAGTGGATGCCCAGGGAGAAAAGCTCCACATACTTAAAATTACATAAATAAAGTTAAAACAGTTACAAAAACATAATAAGATACATATTAATAAAATGCTGTGTTACACAGTAAAAAATATTAGTTTTTGAACTTTACAAGCTTAGGGATATAGATTAATTAGAAGTTAAATAAGCATCATCCAGTTACAGTAGTACAGTTGAACAATAACAATAGTGTGTGACAATCCTAGAGACATAAGGTTGGTATAAAGATGCATAAGGGGAAATAGCTGTTTAGAAATTAGCCTGGACTATGACATGAGCAGAGCCATAAATCAGCTAAGTGGTTCTTTAGTAGTGTTTCAAATTGGATTAAATTGGAGGTAGTTCTTATGTGTTGTGGTAGTGAGTTCCAGTGTTTAGAGATATGACATGAATAAAGTGAACATCCTGAATTATTAGCTTGTATAACTTGTAATAATGTTTTATTTGTAGAACGAAGTGTACGTAAGTTGGTGTATGGCTGAACTAAGTTTAGGAGTGAGGGAGTTTTGTCAGGATGGTAAAGAAGTTTGTGGGTAGTTATTAGCTGGTTATATAACAGAAGCTCTGGTAGTTTAAGCCAGGAGAGATTTTTGAGAGCTAGGTAGTGGTGCATCCAATGTGTGGAGTCAGTAGCAAATCTTGCTATTTTATTATAGCATATCTCCAGTTTGCCGAGGTCTGACTTTTTTATATTAGTAAGTATGGATGATGCATAGAGAAGGGTTGATAAAAGGTGGGTTCTGACAATAGCTACCCAAGAACTATCTGTTAGAAATGTTTTGCTTCTATAAAGAGTCCCCATTTTTTGTGTACTTTTTTGATTGTTTGACATATATGAGTATCAAATCTCAATTTATTATCAATTGTAACACCAAGCAATTTGGTTTGTGGATCAGGAGCTATTCTTGTATTATCTAGAGCAGTAATATGGAAGGTGTAGAGGTGCTCTATTAGTTTAGTTGGATGGAGGATCATGAGTTTGGTTTTATTGAGGTTGAGGATAAGTTGTGAGTTTATTAGCCATATTTCAATATGAGTGAAGGAATTTGTGTTGTATCATGTAATTGTTGGATGGCTGGTGCTGCACATATAAGAGTGGAGTCATCAACATATTGTATTATTGATGGTAGTGGAGTGGAAGTATGAAGATCATTTGTAAATAAACTAAAGAGAAGAGGTCCAAGAATGGATCCCCGTGGAATACCAAGTGTAACTTGGAGTGGAGGGGGAAAGGTCTTGTAACCATTTCACTGCCTGTAGATGACCGGTTAGATAACTTTGGAACCATGAAAGGACAGAGGGGCTAAGATTTCAGTTTTTGAGAACAGAAAGGAGTTTACTATGAGAAACAGTGCTGAAAGCTTTAGACATATCTAGGAAAACAGCTGAGATGATATTTCCCTCATTCCTTAAGTGTTTAATGGTGCTGGTAAAGCTAAGTAGGCAGTAGTAGGACTATGGTGGGGTCTGAATCCATGTTGGGTAGTTGCCAGGAGATTGTTGGCTGTGAGATAATGTAGAAGTTGAATGTGACACACTTTTCCAGGATTTTAGAGATAGGAGATAGTATGGCAATGGGTCTGTAGTTATTGAGCTCAGTTGATTGGCCACCCTTATGTAGGGGAATTATGTGAGAGATTTTCCATATAGAAGGAACATAACGTTCAGCAATAGATCTATTGCTTAGTATTCATATGGGATAGGAGATAACGTCTGCTGCTATTTTGAGAAATTCTGCTGGGGGATTGTCTACTGCTAAGGTAGTAGATCTGAGTTTTTTTAGGAGTGTTTCTATAATTTTGGTGGAGATGGGTCGAAATGAGAAGGTGCCCTGGTTACTATTAAAAGAAGAAAGAGATAGTTCATGTTGGCTATGTATCTGTTTAGCTACTGCGAGAATGCTACTGATAAAATACAGGTTGAAATTAAAGTAATGGAAAAATGAAATATAAGTCATAGAAGGGTCGCATGATCATTACAAAAAATAAGATGTACACTAGCTGACACCTGGAAGAACCATGTGACTAAAGTTGCAACATCTGTGTCAACAAGACGTAGAGGTTATGTACCTACAGATGAATGAAAACACAAAACAGCAGAAGATGAAAAGTCATATGGCATTGTAATCAAAACATGGCAGGATATGTTCGCAGGAAAATACAGTAAATCATCCAGTGCTAAATGATAATTGGTGGGATCACTATCACAAGATGATATGAAAGTGACAATAAATAGTGAAGTGTGGTTAAAGGGTACCTATTAGTACATATTAGTGCAGCTCTTACTCATCCACACATACATACAGAAACATGCTGGTGACATGTATAAACATAGATCCAGTGCAGTACACTACTTATATTTCATAAAGCTGCATAGTATAACATGGCATACGCATTCACAGCTGTGCAGCCACTACAAACTGCAGGAGATGTTAAAAGTTCCACTATATTTGGTTAGACTTGATTAACTGGATCAATGACTTTTATTTTTTGAAAACACAAAAAACACATTCATCCATTTATGTAAGCATACACAGCTGAATACTAACACCAGTAAATTTATTCACTGTTGAACGACAGCATTAAGGACCTCAAGATATCAATTTTTGAGGAAATGTTATCTTGCCATTCTGCTGATATAGCTTTACATGACAGAATATTTATATGTTCTAAAACAAGTATCTGAACATGTGCCCTTGTGCTTAAACCTTTATAAGACCACAATCTGAATATATCTGATATGACCACATTCATATTGCTTTCATACATTTATCATATTTAAGTCTGTCACTTAGCCCAATGAGGTGGCAGATACCCACCACAATTTTGTGAAATGGACAATACATCAAGGCACATTGCATTATTTTGTTACTAGGCAGTGCGCAGTGTACTTTTTTTTGCTATTACATGCCCCACTATATCTCAAAATCTATGCCATGGAGAATTATCAAGCAAATCTAGTCCATTCATTCCGTTTCCTTATGATAGGGATATGCACTATGATTTATTTTTATGAAATCATGTACAACATAATAGTAATTATACTGTAGAAATAATAATAATGATGATGATAATAAAACTTTGCTTTAAATATTGTTTTTGTACTAAACTCTTGGCTAGGCTTATAAGGGCCTCAGGGCCGATAGCCTAGTAACCTCCAATTATCCTATGATCCTATGACAGCACTGGGTTGTGGCTACAAAGGGTTGTTTTACCTGTCCTGCCACCTGGATCACAAAAATGCAAACAAACTAATTAAAGAACAAGCTGACAAGTTTCAGTTGCAGAGAGTAAGGTACTTGTTAAAAGAGCTGGGCCCAGCATTCCTACTTTTCTCACACAGTCTGACCCGTCTTACCATATCTGCCCAAGTTCACAAATATGAATCAGTAGGAAAGTCAAACAGAAAGTACATCTGTGACTCTTCTCAAGAAAGTAGCAAACTGTTTCTTCAGCAGAAGCAAGAACTGCTGTTCTTGTTGCAAGTAAATTAGGACTTTATTAATAAGCAAATGGAAGTGTGGTTGTATGATTGGCCAATGGACTAAGATCTGAAAGTCTGGAAAACCAAGATGCAGAACATGGACAAAGCTTTCAGTTGATTAGATAATTTATTGACACATCATTGTCTATGGCTGTGAAATATAGGAAATGATAAAAAAAGTTGAAATCATGGATGCAAGTGGCTGAAATTGGGTTCCTGTGCATAAATACTAGGCTTAGTCTCAAAGACAAGATGAGGAGACCAGAAACTGTAGCAGGGCTTGTTATACAGTAAATATTCCTTTAGGGTTGAGAGTCCCAGGTAATCAGGTATGACACCCTGTAACAGGCTGCTAATAGACTTTGATCAGGCTCATCACACTGGCGGGGCATATAGTGGTTTACCCAGGACATACTATATATCTGTTGGCTTACCTGGGAATTCCTAAGAATCATGCTGGAGCAGCCATATCCTTAGGCAATGTAAGGCGTGTTTAGTTTACTGTTTCTGGCAGGTTGGCATCATGACTCTCACCTGGAAAAGACGTTTACAAAAAGTTGGATGGCTATAATACATCCTGAATTGACTATCCTACACAGTTAGCACATGACAGCTATCATACATTACAAGACAAGGACACACTTCTATGCAGTGTATTCCAAAAGGCTAAATGAATGCTAATGCAGGGTACTAAGCTGCGCAGAAATGTGTTTATTTTTATTCTGAGACAGGACTGAACACTTTAAACTCATTAATAATATACGTACGTAGTTAGAATACATGATTTCATACTTCTGCAGTGCAGGATAAAACTCAAAATCATTGCTCAGAAAAGTGGGAACAATGTTCTTCTTGGACACATGAAAAATAATGTTTGACATATATTGCAAATGGACGACTCTCCTTATATTAACTAAGCAGCCAAGTCAGACTTGCCATATGGCTTCTTGTTTTCATCCATGTTATGATTTACTCAAAGTCATTAGTCAGAGTGCTGAGCAAATATCCAGTGAGATACACATGCTTTTCAGTTGCCTCTAATGTACGAGTGTTACTGATTGTAAATGACCTCTTATCACTCATAATATTTCTGTTATAACAGCAGCACAGTGTAGATTAAGTTAATGACTTATGAATAAGAATACTTTAGGAGATTAGTACTGCTTTTTCTACTTCTTTATTTGGTGTCTGCATTTTCTTACTGCATTCTTTCTCTCATATTCAAAGTACATAAGCTGAGCATCTTTGATGGTACAAATTCCTGTGGGCCAAATGGCTGAGTAGGCATTTGTAAGCCATCCTTTGGGTCAAGTCTCTTAAAACACAGAAGTCACTCATCAGAAGTTAGTAAGAAAATACAAAAAAAAAAATATATATATATATATATATATATATATATATATATATATTTTTGCAAACTAGAATAATTTGTTCCTAGAACTTGATCAATATATTTAGATGTTTCAGCATTTGAGAGAATACTGTAGTAAGGCCATGTTGAACCGATTGTGAAAAAAAAAAAAAAAACACAGCAGCATGGCGGCAATGTCAAAAGGCCACAAGCACAAAAAACCAATGTCCATTTTCCTTGGTGAGAGTGACCCCACATGGGAGGAGAAAGGAATGTAAATTGTCCAGGGAACAACATGATGTAGCTATAATCGCTGAGCATGTGCAACAGTACGTAAAACAGTGTCAGAGGTCTGAAGTGTCTTAATTATCCAATAAACAATACACAAGTCAAACAAGCAGTAACATAACATATAATGTAACCTGCAACAACTGACAGCAAGGATAAGAGAAAGGAATGCAACAAATATCTGTAATTTTTGAAATAACATATCGTACAGATCAGGACAGCCACAAATAGCACCACCTTACCTTATCAGGAAAATTGAACAGCAGTCTATGCCAACACTTAAAGAAGAATATATAAACATAGTGAGCCTAAAGGGGTGACGATCACAGAAAGCACCATATGCATCCACACAAGTCAGCCCAAACAAAGTAAAAGCATTATGTCTTATTCTTACGTAGAGAAAGAGTGCACCACAGTCACATCCTAGATGTACAGGACAATAAGCTACTAACAGAAGGAGAAAGGTAGGAAATACAAACAGCTGTCAGAAGAGGAATGCATTTACAAAAGGTGGGCAAGATGGATGTGGTTTATTTAGCCAATAATATGTGCAGTTCTAGAAAAGCAATATAAATGGAGGCTGCAGCAGAAACACAAAGACACACTGGACAAGACAGATAAACATCTTGACCACTGACAATGCATGCTACTGACCAAACTTTCAGTGTAGCAAATATTTACAGTGAGAAGAGCAATAAATACAATATGATTCTGCTACTGGGCCAGTGTCCCACCATTATGTGGCACAATGACACTCATAGGAGGAGGAGGTTCAGAGGGTCTTCTGATACCGATGTCACTGACAGAGGATGCACATGAAACTGGAAGCCATAGACATGCTGTGCAAGCAGTAAGCAATAATAATTCTCTGACATGCTGATAGAAGTCACTAAAACAGACACTACACTGGTCATGAAGGCTTTAGATGTACATGTAACCCACAGCACATTTACACGATGGACATGGGGACATGGGGCATTGATGTAGGGCTGCTTGTTTCTAGGCCAATTTACATTCTGTTTTCCTCAGATTTGGGGTTACTTTCAGCAAGGAAAATGGACACTGGGTTTCTGTGTTTATGGCCTCTTGATGATGTGGCCATGCTGTGGTGGTATTTTCTCCTATTGATTGCTTACAATGTGGCCTTACCAGAGCATTCCAATTTTAGAGTCTCTCTGGCAGGGATAAAGGGGCCAGGACAACAATGGGCAAGCTGGCACTTCCTAAGGATCTGCCAGACAATATGCTCCAAGAGCTCATTCCTTATTGGAGAGCATGTAGTTGAGGCTTTATTTTCAGTGGGGTCACTTCATTTATAAGGCAACCTGGAAGCTGCTACTCTAAAGCTTAATTGAATAGTGAAGTGAGAAATCACGTTGTCTGCTTTGGCCCAGGCAGAAGGCAGGCTCAGTGTACTTATTCATTATTACTACAGTTCAGTTAAATGTTAAGTGGCAGGATGGCTATCCTGATGTCAACTTGTGAGGCTGAGCCACTGTAAGATTATTTAAGGAGGAAGTCAGATGCAGAATTTCAGATTTAATGGCAATAAAAGATGAGATACTGTGAGCAATGAACTATTTCTTAAGAAGCCTGCCTTTAGGATCATTTCCAGTCCTAAGTCAGAGTTGTGTGAAGAGAGTTTGTTTGTTTGTTTTATGTGACTTGAAGTTCAAGTTTAGAAAATTTCAGAGGTAGAAAGTAAATGTCACTAAAAGGCCAGCCATGCTCATGTTTGTGCCAGAGATGAGAGAGGAGAAATGGAATATACAGTTTACTATGCAAATAGATGGATGTCATTAAATGTGACATTTACTTTAGGGTGAAGAGTACTTGGGAAAATGTATTACATGTTTGGAGTTAGGAAGTTAGCAGAGTTTGTTCAGCTAATTTCTTTAGCCCCAAATTTCTAGACATTTGCACGGAAGGGCTATTTTTTACACCCCTTACTAAATTTACTAAAACCTGATTCTACTGAAACTGAAAAGACTGTTTTTAAAATGAAATTCAGAGGTCTTTGCCTCCTTAGAGGGGTTTAAGGTTTTGCTGGTTGAAATTAATGATTTTGACTCTAGTCGTACTGCAGAGAAAACCAGATGACTCCGTATTAGTAAGTCATTTCCTAGATTCATTGCCCACATATTCATTCAGTAGGGACCAAAAAAGATGCTTTGAATTCCCCCAGGGTGCTCCTCAACACTACATCCTTATGCATGTAGTTGGTAGCACATGACTCCCTTGAGCAGGAGTGGACATGACCAGAATACCATTGTTTTATTAAACATTTTACTTTTTGTATTTGTTTGTTTTGAGGACATTTTGTTGCAGTTTGTTGTATCATACAGAAACACTATAGGTGATGTATTCCAGTGCTGGACATATATTTATTACTCAAGAATAAAAGCCATTACAGCCATTACTCATTACAGCCGAGTGTGCCTCCAGGCGTTTCTATAGTTACCTCCTACTTTGGCTCTAGGTGTTAAATATTGGTTATTCATATTTGCATTAATAATTCCAAAACCATGCTATATACATGGCCTCAGAATATTTTATCTTGAAGCATACATGACAGTAAACACAATTGCATTGATATTTGACCTCTGTCAATCAGTATTTGTTAGAAATTTAAGGTGATAACTTCATTTTTTAAAGGCTCAAGCCACACCCACTGGGAGTTAAAGGTACATATTCAAAAGAGCTGTACTGGAGGGAATGAGTTAAAAAAGTCAGTAGCGTTTGCTTTTTTATTGCTTTATCTGTACTGCTGATCTAATTTTCTTTGAATATGGCATCAGTCCATTTGAGGTTAGAGTGCAATAACCATATATCTTAAACTTGTCACTTTCATTTCACACTTGTGCTTATTTTGAAATTACAGTGCCTCAGACTGTTCAACACCAGTATCAGTCCGTTTTCATGTCCTTACGTCTGACCCTATACTAAAAGAAAGTCAGTCACGGTCACTTTTTAAACCTTCAACTACTTATGTAACTTTTCTTTGACAACTTCCACTGTGAAAGATTAGAAAGTGATCACTTGGAAATTACTTCTGAGATCACAAAAGACTGAAACAAATATTGCAATGGCACATGGCAAAAACAGTTATTTGCAAGGCCTCCCTTCATACCCTCACAATATCAAACACACGCTGACAGAAAGACAGACAGATGCACACAAACACACACACACACACCAACTCTATGGTCACACAACATTGTGGAAAGAAAAATCAACAAAACAGTATTCCATGGTCTCACGCATGCATTGTTTGTAATCCAACAAAAGTGAGTCATTTAATCAACAAAACAGTATTCCATGGTCTCACGCATGCATTGTTTGTAATCCAACAAAAGTGAGTCATTCAATCAACAAAACAGTATTCCATGGTCTCACGCATGCATTGTTTGTAATCCAACAAAAGTGAGTCATTTAATCAACAAAACAGTATTCCATGGTCTCACGCATGCATTGTTTGTAATCCAACAAAAGTGAGTCATTTAATCAACAAAACAGTATTCCATGGTCTCACGCATGCATTGTTTATAATCCAACAAAAGTGAGTCATTTAATCAACAAAACAGTATTCCATGGTCTCACGCATGCATTGTTTGTAATCCAACAAAGGTGAGTCATTTCTAAGCAACTATGAGTCTATGAAAGATAGGACGGCCTCTCTGAAATATTTATTTATTTATTCATGTATTCATGCAATGTATGTTTGTGTATATTTATTTATTTCTTTGTTTATATACTTACTACATTCGTAACCAGGGTAGTGTACTGGTTCATAAGCACCTCTTTGTGGATCTTTTGTCAGATTCATCTCAGGAGCACAGTCTGGCTAAGTGGTTTGATAATGGCCACACGACAGACAAATGAAGGCTGAAGAAATCCATTTCTAGAATAGATGATGAAGCTTGTTATCAGGCTTAACTCTCTGCACCTAATGGGACTTTGAGATCATGAGATAATAAGTATTGTAAACCAATCATATTAATAATATAATGCCCACAATTTATAATTCAAATATTCAAAGACTCAAATAAACTTTATTGTCATTTAGGACCACACAAGAGCAGCCTAAACAAAATTACAAATGACAGCTCATGAGAGAAAAGCAGTGCAAGTAACGCAGATACCGCGGTATCGGAGAATAACATAAGAAAGAAAATAACAAGATGTACGACATGCAAGAGGTAGTTCACATTACATAAACACATTCAATACCCATTATCCAGTGATAAATAATAAATAAAAACCCACCACCAAACCCCCACACTCTTAAGATAGAGAATAAATAGAGACTAGTGAATAGCAGCTGTTTAGTTACCATATTGCACTTGTTATAAACCTCCTTTGTCTAGTTTTGCCTGTCATAAGCCTTAATTTCCATCTACTAGTGAAAATAACTTTATATTTGGCATATTAGAGACCACTCCTTTAACTATATAACCAGTGAGTGGTACTCACTTTTAGTCTCTTTATTCAGATCTTGGAGCTCAGTAGAAATGAGACTATTCTGTTTCCCAGCAATGACCATACTGTTTACTCACTCTGTGAGTCCACTCTGCTTTTAATTACATCTAAGCTTTCCATTTGCTTTAGGCTGTACCCTGTTCTCATCTAGATCTTCTGGTACTTCCCTTGGTACATGTGTTGCTGGCACATCATCTAGAGTTATTTGAATATAACATTCACCTACTAAATTAACCATCTTAGACATCTTTAATATGGCCCTGCACAAAAGAGTTTGAGATAAGTTTGTGACTGTGGTTGTTTGCACATTTTATCTATTCCATGCTTGTGTACTGTAAAATTGTTTTCGTATATCCAACTTGTCCTAATCCTAATGACCCAAATATTAGGTAAATCGTCTTTCTGATCCACTACTGATACTGTCTGCAAGAGTTCATTGTATTTACATTTTGGATTCTCAGAAATGCAGCTCTGTTACAATGGTAAAATTAGAAAACATAATAAAGTTAAGTCAACACTCTCAAACATTAAGTTTTACCATTAATACAAAAAAAAATGCATTTTGTTAGAGTCGATCCTTTTTGCTTCTCTTTTACGGCAAGTTGTACTCACACACACACACACACACACACACACACACACACACACACACACACACACACACACACTTATCAATATATACTAACCCCCGGATTCATGAAGCTTGGCGCAAGGCCGGTGTAAGGCCTGCGCCGGCCGTGCGGCGTATAAATGGTGTAGTAGCGCCATATGCATATTAATGAAGGTGCGCCGCTACCACATCCACGTGCATAGGACACATGCGCGAGTGCATGGGGCGTTACTAAGCTGCGACCGGAGGTGTGTCAATGTCGGCTGGCGATGAGCAACCTAAACTGCTGAATATTATAGCCTGCCTGCAATAGTAATCGCACCTATCAGTGTCCATGGATAATAAAACGTATGCAAAGCATGCAAGACAGTTCCTGGCCACACAAAATGGAGAACCAAACAGAAATGCACGCAACATAAGATAATATCCCGTCCATGGAACAAATGATATTTAAAATCGTGTGTCTGTAATGTACTGCACTGTCAGAAGTTATACCCAGTGGAAGTGAAGCGCATCATGTCAGCATGCCGCCAATACACACGTCTAGTCCCATGGGTATGGTCACCAGCAGTTCCACAGTGGTAGTGATAGTACACAGCAGGGCAGTTGTGGCTATATAACAACCGTAAAGAAACCTGACAGTCCAAATTGTATACCAAACACACACAAACATATGTATATTAAAATGTGCTATACACATGAACAGGAACTTACCCGTCACATACACATAGGATGCTATACGCGGAACCGGGATATCCAAAAGTAGAACCCATGCATGCAAATGCAATACGCAACAACCCCAGTATAGCACATAACCCGCACCCATGTCCGAATGTCCACCAAATCCAGCTACCAGCCTTGCGCATCTGTACACCTGCACATAGCGAGTATTCCCCATATGTAGTAGGAAGTATCGTCCTAGGCAGTGTCCGGATTGCAAATATGTATCCCACGAATGTAAACATCCCATCACAGGTACGTAAATCCAAATGCCCGCGCGTTAATGTTACGGCAAAATGTGTGTACATCCCGCGTGGGATAAGTAACCTGTTGAAACCTCAGAGTTGTGTACATGCCACGGTGTCCATTACTGTACACATCTGGACAAAACATGTATGTGTAGTCACAGTACTGTTCAGTTTCTACACAGACATGCAATTCATACTACGCAGGATGGAACAGCTGTCCACCATGCAGGTCACCCCACTAGGGTTGCCACCTGTTCAGATGGCCAAGGTGGGACATCCCTTGTAGAAATGTGAGAATTTGCAGGATAAAACATACCCCCGGCCAGTGCAAAGGACAGAAATACATGTGTATGCCAAGATAAAAGCTCATGCCATAGCATTTGAATAGCTTATGCTATCCCAAATAATAGTTATGTGTACCAGATACAAAATACCTGTATCATGCAACTAGTACAGAAAATAAGAAATATATTATTGTCTTAAAATCACAGGACATTTGCCATGTCTTAGGTGTCATCACAGGACACAACTGTCCAAAGTGGGACCTCCCCTCGCAAAGAGGAACAAGTGGTAACCCTACACCCCACCGAATTATCGACAGTATATATTCAACTCAATCACATACCGACACCACCTCTCAACCTATTACAGCAACAAAACCTGGACAAAGCTCAAAAGGATGGGAGGACAAATAGGGACAGATGTAATTACTGCTCCCACAAGCTTCGAAAGTTCACTGAATAATAGTATGTACATAAGCAGGAATTGTTGTGAAGGATGTGGGGTAGTCCCCAGTATTACAGAGGTCCGTACAAATATACTGTAACAAACCGTCACATATGTTGACTGTACTACTGCATACCTGTAGTTAATTCATAGTTACGTCATGTGCAAAATAATAACCCCCGTAAGAATGAATACAGGAAATAGTCAAATGTGAATGGGAACACCACTCACCGTGGATTATGTATCATAACCACCCCCACCCATATTATGTATTGCCAACATCATAAGCTGCGGACAGGTGCCCAAACACCTGTGTCTGTAAACAGATTAAATGTACAAAATGTACAATCCCTGTCCATGTGCTTTGTCTGACATTTGAACACGGTCAGGGCAGTTCCGTTCACCAGTCGGACAAGCCTAAACCCAGATCACCACATGAACACCCTGACAATTAAAGACCTGTATGTGTCAGGAATATAAGCCTTTGGGTTCTGAATATCCCTGCAGTGATGAAATATGCAGCTTGGGTCCAGAGCAGTAGGGAATAGGGAATGTGTAACATGTAGTACCGCATTCTTCCCAGCAGGAGAATGGATGCCTGTGATGTAAGTGAAGCGGAGAGGCATATGTTAATGTAGCTATGTACTATGGGTATGCATATAAATGAGTCAGAACACCAAACGTATACTGGTTACAGCATCCGGCCAACGTGAATGCAGTCCCGGTTGAACAACGACTACAGCACATATAATGTGAAAGTGTAATGAATGCGTCTGTGCTGTACAGACAGTTAAATATGTAAAGGTGAACGTGTGTTTCGCAAACGTCCGTTAACGGGATTACAGATAAGTACTGGTACTGTCACAAGTAATAAAGCCCACGTAAGCACAAAGACTTAGTAAACATATGTAACCCACAATAAGGATATGTATGCCGCCCAGCGTAACCTACAATAAGGAAATGCAAGTGCACCTGTGCGTGTGTGATCCGCTCACAGCATAGTAAATGAATGCTGTTTCCCCCACGTTAGTTATACATGGCTCAAACCCGTTAACCTCGTAAAGTATGAAACCGGACGAAGCCATGCAAACTACCGGTACATATAGGGACAAACCCCAGATATGTGCCAGAACAAACATAGAAAGTGGATAGAATAACGGGTGTGTCAGTAGCATGGATTCTCCGAAGGGTATGCAGTGGTAACCTGAACTGCTTGCCAGAAACCCCACCGTAAGTCTCAGATGAAATGCCACTACATTGCCAGATAGACACAGGTTTATGTAAAACACAGCGAAGATAAAAGGGCAAGCAGCTGTACACTCAGTGACAATCTGTATAGTGGAAAGGTATGGTATGGATATAGATATATGTGTATACACATAATCCACAGACGTAAACCAAAGCAAGTTATGAAATGAGGATTGTACATGTATATATGTATACATAACAGACTTATATCCCGTAGATATGACATATGTACATAAATAGGCGATGTTACATCTAATATGGGTAGACAAACAGACATGCAGGAAAGGTGAATAAACCGCAGCATTCAAAAACATTGGCCAGAAAGTGACAGTCCAGCAAGTTCTACACTTTAAACATGCAGATAGGTGTCCATTGCAGGACTCCATAAATTGGAATACATAGTGTCAACCGACATTGACGCAAAAGAAGTGACCGCAGCAAATACGAAATAGCTGTACATGCAACAGTATCAGGTGCAAGGGTGATGACACGTGTCGATAGAATGTATGACGTACGAACTGATATCCGGAGAGTGGGGAGTGCATATAAGTGTCTCCACACTTCAGTAACGCACACATTAAAAATGTGTAATGGGTACTGTAGAGGGTTGTCAGGTATGGGAATCATGGGTATGCAGATATGGGCCTAGGTGTTGTTTGGCAGGGATTTTGTAGGCCCGCCCCACGGGAGTGATGTGGGTATAGCACACACCTATATCCCCAATAATGGGGCAAACCATCCACTGGATATTGCGGAAACCATTTTGGCAATATGTAGGGCCCTATATCAGTGTCATGTAGGCGATAATCATGGATGGACATGCGTACGACCAAGATGGTCCCCATAACTGGCAGACTGTCAGAATAACACAGCTGCACTAAGGCATAGTACATGAAATACAAATAGGGACTATATTAGATATACCCCAGACAAAGTCAGAACGTAGTGAGAATACTGGCGTACCCATGAATATGATTGTTATGAGTGTTACTAATCATGTAATGGAAATGTCAGTCACTATTATCTACCGCACAGTCCGTAATGCCTTGCCAGCAATTTACCAGAAAGGCACATCACTATGACAAATGTAACAAGGTCAAACATCAGGGTGTTTACCCATAATGTGTACAGGTTAGGGGTATGAAGGTAACCTGTCCAGAATACATGTACAGAACTAGTGATACTAGGTGGACAGGTGAGAAGAAAGACATCAGGACAAATGAGAAAACATGTACAAGTCACACGCATGTACACCGACAAATGTGAATGACAACGTATGCCCTGTGAATGTCAATGTGGAAGGTTAATAGACACAAACGTAATGTGTCCCTCAGGGTGTCATGCAGTGTCACCGTAACAATGTCCAGTCCCCCAGACACGTACGTGAGCTCTGCCACTGACAGAAAGCGCAAATACCGGCGCACACATATGGCACATGATAGACCAATTAGTGTGGATAAGCAGCTGTTGGCCTGTGTGAGGAATACAACTGTCTGGGTGGGTGTGTCCTGCAATATAAATGTAATGGCATGTGGCCTGTGATGCCGCCATACAGTGTGTGTATTGGTGTCAGAAAGTTGATATTTTGTTACAGACACATACTCCGCAACTGTACAGATTTACGATGAATGTGCAGAGTTCTGCCTCATATGTTGGGTGTGTTCCATGTAACAGTAACATTCTGGCACTTCCATGATAACTGAAGACATGAAATGATGACAAACATGTGCGTAAGACACCAAATCCGACAGAAAAGCCATACTAATGCAAAACCTATTATTGTGCCAACTATTTATGTTTGTAAGAGCAACATGTCAATACTACCCCTATGTGTCCCACTATCAGATAAGGCCTTGTCCAGCAACTTGCTCTAGGAGGTGGAGTGGTATGAACAGAAACAGATACATGTGTGAGGAAACAGCAATATCAACTGCAAGATAACGCAGAAAGTATGACATGCGCTGCAGTAGGACGTGCAGTACTGTCCGCAGGTATGTGCTGACATTGCAAATGACACAGCAGTCTACATGAAGAACCTTTAGGGCTGTCACCTTTACAAATGATGATACTGGGACATACCCACAGCCATGCACACAGCACAAATAGACATACACACATCAAAACTAGGCCATGATACATGAAGCCTCCGGTAATGCAGTACAGTGAGAGTACAGCAAGGATAGATGTCTGCCAAGATATACAGCAAATGCCTGTAAGGGCGTGTAACACCGCCCGTAACACGGACGTTGCATGGACAATGTTGGGAGTTGCAACATACCCCATTGGTATGTGAAAGCTATGCAAATATGCGATACATAAAACAGTCAGCTGCCCATGCAAGAGCAGGGTTATGGGCAGAAAATATATATATATATATATATATATAGAGAGAGAGAGAGAGACAGAGATACAGACATACATGTGGCAGGGCTGGTAATTGAACCTACACATGACTACCCTATCACACTACAGCATGACGCATTTACAGAACACGCTACCGAGACTACTAAACACAGCAGACACACAGGCATTCTACTAGGTGCATGTCAACATCCGCAAAGACAAAGACGGCAGCAGGATATGTCTGTATTGCAAAGCATCTAAAAGCATAACCTGAGTCCCCAGGCAGACGGGAGCATGCACACATACACACACACACATCTGGCAGGCCTGGGAATCGAACCTACACCTAACTACCCTATCACACTACAGCATGACGCATTTACAGAACGTGCTACCAAGACTACTGAACACAGCACTCCCAGAGGCATACTTCTAGGTGGGTGACATCATCCGCAAAGGCAAAGATGCCGATAGGGAATGTATGTGTTGTGAGGCATCTAAAAGCATTACTGTGTCCCCAGGCAGCTGGAAACACACGCACACACACACTTGGAAGGGCCGGGAGTTGAACACACACCTACCTACTCTAACACACTACAGCATTACGCATTTACAGAACGCGCTACCGAGATTACTGAACACAGCACTCTCAGAGGCATACTTCTAGGTGGGTGACATCATCCGCAAAGGCAAAGACGCCGATAGGGAATGTATGTGTTGTGAGGCATCTAAAAGCATTACTGTGTCCCCAGGCAGCTGGAAACACACGCACACACACACACACACACTTGGAAGGGCCGGGAGTTGAACACACACCTACCTACTCTAACACACTACAGCATTACGCGCTACCGAGATTACTGAACACAGCACTCTCAGAGGCATACTTCTAGGTGGGTGACATCATCCGCAAAGGCAAAGACGCCGATAGGGAATGTATGTGTTGTGAGGCATCTAAAAGCATTACTGTGTCCCCAGGCAGCTGGAAACACACACACACACACACACACACACTTGGAAGGGCCGGGAGTTGAACACACACCTACCTACTCTAACACACTACAGCATTACGCATTTACAGAACGTGCTACCGAGATTACTGAACACAGCACTCTCAGAGGCATACTTCTAGGTGGGTGACATCATCCGCAAAGGCAAAGACGCCGATAGGGAATGTATGTGTTGTGAGGCATCTAAAAGCATTACTGTGTCCCCAGGCAGCTGGAAACACACACACACACACACTTGGAAGGGCCGGAGTTGAACACACACCTACCTACTCTAACACACTACAGCATTACGCATTTACAGAACATGCTACCGAGATTACTGAACACAGCACTCTCAGAGGCATACTTCTAGGTGGGTGACATCATCCGCAAAGGCAAAGATGCCGATAGGGAATGTATGTGTTGTGAGGCATCTAAAAGCATTACTGTGTCCCCAGGCAGCTGGAAAGAAACACACACACACACTTGGAAGGGCCGGGAGTTGAACACACACCTACCTACTCTAACACACTACAGCATTACGCATTTACAGAACGTGCTACCGAGATTACTGAACACAGCACTCTCAGAGGCATACTTCTAGGTGGGTGACATCATCCGCAAAGGCAAAGACACCGATAGGGAATGTATGTGTTGTGAGGCATCTAAAAGCATTACTGTGTCCCCAGGCAGCTGGAAACACACACACACACACACACACACACACACACACTTGGAAGGGCCGGGAGTTGAACACACACCTACCTACTCTAACACACTACAGCATTACGCATTTACAGAACGCGCTACCGAGATTACTGAACACAGCACTCTCAGAGGCATACTTCTAGGTGGGTGACATCATCCGCAAAGGCAAAGATGCCGATAGGGAATGTTTAGAGAGTGAGCGGTCTGAAAGCATATTACCGTCCCAAGGTAGACGTACACAAACACGCCAGTGCTGTCAACGGGCCAACTAAATATCTACGGAGCACAACAAACACTGAATAGATATGGGATGCGCCACAGACAGTACACCCTTTGAGAGAGCAACAAGTGTGTTCAATGTAGGCATCCATCGTGACATTGAAATTGGACATCTGGTGCCTGGATGACCACCATGGCTATACAGGATGTCAATGGCCATGCCCACACGCTTAGTATCACACGTCTGTTTGGAATGTACTGTGTGTCCATCTACACAACGGCGTACTGGGCATGCTCACACACATAGCTGTTGCAAAGGGCCATCTTGCATGCACACGGAGTCTAATCACGGAGGGGCGCAGTGTGGAATGTACTGTGTGTCCATCTACACAACGGCGTACTGGGCATGCTCACACACTTAGCTGTTGCAAAGGGCCATCTTGCATGCACACGGAGTCTAATCATGGAGGGGCGCAGTGTGGAATGTACTGTGTGTCCATCTACACAACGGCGTACTGGGCATGCTCACACACTTAGCTGTTGCAAAGGGCCATCTTGCATGCACACAGAGTCTAATCACGGAGGGGCGCAGTGTGGAATGTATTGTGTGTCCATCTACACAACGGCATACTGGGCATGCTCACACACTTAGCTGTTGCAAAGGGCCATCTTGCATGCACACGGAGTCTAATCACGGAGGGGCACAGTGTGGAATGTATTGTGTGTCCATCTACACAACGGCGTACTGGGCATGCTCACACACTTAGCTGTTGCAAAGGGCCATCTTGCATGCACATGGAGTCTAATCATGGAGGGGCACAGTGTGGAATGTACTGTGTGTCCATCTACACAACGGCGTACTGGGCATGCTCACACACTTAGCAGTTGCAAAGGGCAATCTTGCATGCAGATGGAGTGTACACACAGAAGGGCACAGTAAGGTATAACTGCCCTCACGCACAGGGCGGTCACACATGCAGTGACCTGTACACACACAGCTGCCATCACAGCTGTCACAGGTGCAGGTCACACACATACACACTGCAGTGTACACTGTAGCTGTCAAGTCAGCACCATGTCATTGGTGAAGCACTACACAGCCTTACGGTCCCACAACACCATGTTGCACATGACCACTGGGCTGTACAGTGGTGTACACCAGCTGTGCAGAGTACACACGTACCAACAGGGATCCAACAGGTGTTATGCATTGCAACGATGCCAGTATACATGAACAGGTCGGCTCATGACATACCATGGCCCTTACACAGCTGTGACACCTGACTGTTGCTGTACACCAATGAACACACGTCTGGGTCCATCGTACATGTGATTGTGTGGATGTGTGCATGGACTGCACACACAACACATACATACATGGCCTTTGATGTACCTCGTGCATAACACTGGCCCAATCAATGCTACACATGCGAATTGAAGGTGGGCCCATGTCTGTTGAATGCTCACACTACAGGGGGTAGCAGTGTTGACCAGGACACATACCCCTGTACTGGTCGCCTGTGACACCCGTGATATCATACCGCAGTCCATGTGTCATGTATGTCAACACACATGTCCAACAATAGCAATGCATACAAACATGGCAACAGGAGACACATGTGACATCTGTACTGTGCATGCAGCAAACATGCATGTGCAGTGGCCGATGTCCATAACATAGTTGCACCTACCTACGACATGCAGACGCAATGCAGACCCATCATTGACATCTGTATACGGTGACATACAAACAGCACGTATGGAGGGATGTGTGTACGTAATGTGGTGAGCCACCTGTCTAGATGTATGTGTGCAGGGGTTGGCTCACAGTTGTGTCACACACCATCCTATCATGCCATGTGCTAACTGTACGCTATGTCGCTGTTACGTGACAGTGCTGACATAATGCATACACAGCGGTCAGGTGTTAACAACTATATGTCATATGGCACCTGTAACACCTACAACCTCCCATGTGTATATAGCAGCACATTTGCCAGATATAGCGTTGGTACACATAATGCAATCAATACCGCTGCATGTCCAGCAAACGTGTCATCATATGGCTGGTGTATCATTCCCAGCACTGCCATGTGTGTCCGAATGTGTGACCAGGGTTGCCACATATTGCGAGGAATATGTCCCAGTTGCTACACATCCCTGTACACCATTGTAGAGAACTGTACATACATCAGTGTGGGAAGCATGACGTTCGCCGGTGATGTGCATCACACACATCGGCTGTCCGTATACACGTGTGGTCACCACAGTGTGTGTGTGTCTGTATGTATGTCTGGTGCTTGGTGTGAGTGTGTATGCTAATATACGGTGGGAAATTATCACTGGCCCCACGTGTTGACTAACCCGTAATGGTGATGCATTGCACAACCCTGTTGATGCCATAGGTCCCAGCCATACTGGCTACCTGTGCATGTCCCTTCTCTGTGACACTTTGCGTGGGTGCATAGTACTGTGAGGGTGATGACCACACAGGCAAGGGTCCCCAGCTGCACACTATGGGGTGTGCATTATAGTGGTGTACACCCCGTGACTGCGGCCATGTTCACGTACTGTTATGGGTCCTACTGCTGCACAGTGTGGCCTCCAGCTACCAAGTGACACCTCACATCATCATTGGCCAGGCCGCTGTGTACAACCCCTGCACCATGTCACCATACCTGTAATGTGTCCTGCTATGTATGTCACGTCTCTGTCCAGTGTAGCCTGTGGCACCGACCACATGTGTCAGGTGCAGTATATGTGCAGACATCTGTGTCATGTTTGTGTGTCCAACACTCAGGATGAGGGTACATGTAGCATGCTGATATTGCCAGACGTGCCTGTGTGTACTCCACAGTTACACGTGGGGGACTGCAAACACTGCTACCTGTAGGCACATGCAAGTACACCATAGGAGGGAACCAGGGTATCACAACAAACATGCTGCTACAGATGTAACCGAGACACATACCATGAACACATCACAATGCATGCTGCACCTGCACTACATGGTGTGACTGGTGCATGTCGACAGTACACAAACCTATGTCACATACACAACTCAGTATTCACACACAACCACTGCAACATACACATCCCTCACTATGCATACACACCTCTCACTATGCTGTTCACCCTGTGCATCAGAATATTTGTGCATAACCCTGCACCGATGGTGTGGATGACAGGGATGCGGCACAGGCTTCATCATATGCACAGGGTGATATGTTTGCCAGGGGCATAGGCTGCACACAACCACTGCGACATACACATCCCTCACTATGCATACACAGGTATTACATATACCTCTCACTATGCTGTTCACCCTGTGCATCAGAATATTTGTGCATAACCCTGCACCGATGGTGTGGATGACAGGGATGCGGCACAGGCTTCATCATATGCACAGGGTGATATGTTTGCCAGGGGCATAGGCTGCACCAATGGATAACATCATGTGTGTGTGTAAGGGCCGGTGAGTTGACTGGACATATCTGTGCAGAATGCATGTGGGTGTTGTGGAGCCCTACAGTTGTGTTTGCTGTGTGCGTGTATGTGTGTACACAGTTCTGCCATTTGTGATGCCTACACGGGGTATAATTGACAGCCCCAGATTGTACAGTGCAGGTTGTACAGCTCACTGTGTCCGTCCACAGCCACGTGACCTGTGCCTGCCTGGGGTTGCACGGGCACTACCAGGTGGAGGTACAGAGTGGCTACTGTCCGATGACACATGTCCGCTGGAAACGTGTCCCCGCTGAGACCGTCCAGGGCCACGTCCACGTGGCCTGCTGTGTCCTGGTGTTGACAGCGCAGCAGCAGCTGCACTGCTACTGCTACCGGCACTATGGGAGCGGGCATGTGAGGTGGCACGGTCACGTCGACCTACACTAGGTGGTGTTGCTGGCCTATGTCCACGTGGCCTACGCCTCACTCCTACCAGGTGTTCCAGCACAGACAGCTCCCGCTCGCAGATTGCCATGCCTCGGTCAAGGATACCAACCATTTCACCTAGTCGCCTATCCAGAACATTAGCAATCTGCTGTTGAGCATTCGCCAATGCCTGGATGTTGTCATTTAGGGTGTGGATAGCAGCCCTCTGCAGCCTCTGCCCTTCTCTGTTCTGCCGTTCAGCAAGTGCCTGTGCCGCCATTACAGTCTGGAACATGCGTCTGGTGATACCAGCTGCTGCGCTCTGTCCTGCAGGTGCATGTCTGCCAGAGGTCCTCCTACGAGCAGCACCGGCCACATGCCTGTGTGGCACATCTGCAGTCATTACACTGACACCATGGTGTGCAGACACACCTTCTGTAACCACCACACGTTCCTGTCCCACGCCAACAGACGCTGACTGTCCTTCCTCTATGGCCACCGGTGATGTGGTATGTGTTGGCAGCAGAACTGTGTGCGGGGAAGAGGGGACATAGCTGGGATGGTAACCATTGGCACAGATTCAGCCCCTGACAACCCTGCCTGTACCTCATGCATATGTTCATCACCGCTAGTATCTGTGGGGACACTAACATCAGATGGACCGCAGGAGGGTAACGCACCTACATCACCTGTGAATGCAAAGAAATACTGTAAAGTACAATAGACACAGACACACACACACACACACACACACACACACACACACACACACACACACACACACACACACACACACACACACACACACACACACACACACACACACACACACACACACACACACACACACACACACACACACACACACACACACACACACACACAGACACACACACACACAGACACACAGACACACACACAGACACACCATGCATGTGATTTGTCAGATGGCATGCAGCATGCCTGAGATAGAGCAGAGGGCATGCAGCTCAGACATTAATAGTGTTAGTAAGCATACCTCCCTGGGGTGCACACTACAGCAAGCAGGTGTCATATCAGTAGCCATGCAGGTCACACAATCATGGTAGTATGCATGCATCTCCGTGATACACCATGTGGGCCAGAACAGGATAACAGTACACGTCTGACATGTCCTTGACATGTAATTTGCTGACATGTGCATTAACATGCATACATGTTTGACACAATGGTGTCCTGACACATGTACAGCATCATAATGGGCTTCACATTGCAGTGTTGTGTGTATGCCCTACAGATAGAATGCATGTTTATTAAATGTGCATGAGCACGGGAGGGTAGTGTGAGCCGTCCACATTGCTATACAGTGTGAAGTACAGACACTGTGCCATTGTATGGCAACATGAGGCATGTATGTTGCTGTAGAATGCATAATGTGTACACATTGCATAGCCATAACTGCAACACAGTCGTGATGTTCGACAGATCATATATGGTAGACTTCAGTGACACCTCCAGTAGCTGTGCACAGGCTTTTAGGTTGTCCACTGTACCACATCAACTGTATAATCGGTCAACTAGGGCTATAATTGGACCATGTGTGGACAATGTGCAACAGGGTGTATACACATCCCATGTACTGTGTGGCTACATGTCTCAGGCCATCCCCCATGGCCATGTGTGCACATGTGGTGGCCATTGTGTGTGATGGGCATCTTCTCCACATGTCTGTGTGGTCCCATATGATATACACCCATACATGTCAGATATGTCACATTCCACAGGTCTATGCAGACAACGGGTTGTATGTTTGGTATGTGGGGTATAGGTCATGTGATAGTGTGACAATATTGCAGACAGGACACTACATGTCTGGGACATGTCTGGTGGCACATCACAGTGTGTGCACCCAATGCGGGGGCATATGACACAATGGTGACACTTGTGGGCTGCCCATATCACAGCTCACTGTGTGGTACTGTGTGCATACCACACATGTTGTTCCAATGCATACTACATATGCCTCCATTGTAGAACACCTCCACCTTTGTATGCACAGCTGACCACACATGTTGCAATGACATGTACTGTGGTTTCAAGTCTGTGTATCATTACGTTTGCATATATTGCACATGGGTGGTGTGTGTGAATGCATGTTGGTTCGACCTGCATATTGTGACTGGAACAAACATCAGGTGTGCAAGTGTTAACTGGCCACATTGCAAATAGATCTACACTGTAACATGCCTGATACTGATGACAGTCTCACCTGCAATGGACCCATGTCTGTGCGGCACGCCAGAGGTACCTGTATAGGGGTGACACACCAGTATGTACATTATCCATGACTGTATGACAGCCACAGGTTGCACTGTGCATGTGCACACATTCACCTGTGTAATAGCATATAGTATGCACATGTGTGCATACACAACGTAACATACTGTACTATGCAGCATGTGTGTCCACATACCTGGCATATGTTGTTACTTTACATTATGTACAGTGACACATGCAACTACATGGGATATAATAGCCATATGTGCATTACTGACTTACCAGGCAACTCCAGGCTCATTGGTTGGGAGACACCCACCTCCACGATGGCAGCTAGTGTTTCTGGATGCTGTTCCCTGGGTGTCCCCAGACTGGCCAGTAGCTCCTCGGTGTGTGTGAGTGGGGGCTGGGTTGGTGGCCCACCACCTGTTCCACCTTGTTCCCTGGCGATTGCAGTGGCACACTGTTTTGCATGTTGTATCAGGTCCGTGCAGTGTCTGCGCACCTGCTGGTAGGTGCGGTTATGGCCACCCACATCGTTCACCCTCCTGCGTAGATCCTGCCACAGGTCATCCTGCTGCTGGGCATGCTGTGGCACATGGCTGAACAACAAGTCATAGTTGTCATGGAGCAGTGGGATGAGGACATCATCCTCCTGGCGGGTGTATGCTGGGAGGCGTGTACGGGGCATTATCTGTAAAACATAATGATGGTGACAGGTCACAGTTTCAGAGATGTACAGAGATACTGCTGCACATACATTTCTATGACATCTACTGCATCTGCACAGTTATCTTTGCAAAGCACCATGACACTGACATGACTGACGTGTTTGTGTCACACATGTCACACCCATTATGCATTGGATATCATCACCATATATGTGTGTCACCTCATTACAGTGTTCATACTCCATGTAAATGCTGTCTTGCTGTGGGCATGTCTATCTGCCTGCACTTGTGTTCTTACCTATCTGCACATGCCTCGATGTGTCCACGGTACTACTGTTGACCTGGATGCTGTGTATATGTCACATATCAACACAGACACAGCCGGAATGGACTTGAGCAGTGACAATGCACACATATGCATGGACACCTGTACATGCATGTGTTTTGCCATATACATCTACACAGCACTGTACAACTGTTCAACATCCTGACACGGATCGCCTGTATTACACATGTGATAGACATGGGACAATGGATAGTCAGATGACATTCGCAGGGTTGGTCATCAACCATAGCATGTGCGGGCATGGTTTCCACGCTGTTACAGATGGCCATTGTGCCACCGCAAGCTGCATCAGTGCCACATTACTGATCCAGTCAGTTGATAGTACATCTACCATGCGGCCATCACACCATGTATGACTGGGATGACATCTGCAGCTTTGATGGACAGGCTTGCATGGTATGGTGGGAGTATGTCACATGTATGGCACAGGGATCTGTCCAGCCTGTGGCGATCCTAGTATTGGAACAGTGGCTGTCCATGACATATGTCATATAGATCAGGATATGGACATGTAGCATGTCCATCATCATGGTGTAGCAAATGTCCTTCTGCAAGGTAGATGGCATGCTGCATAGTGGAGGTGTGGATTGTGAAGGCTGTTCTTGCACATCCATGCATAGCCATTACCCCTTACAGGTGGTATGTGATCCAATATTGGTCACCACAGTGCTGTATATGCCTGGCCAGTGATCTCTGTGCTCATGGATGGCACCCTGACATGACATGGGTACCCCAGATGACTACCTAAGGGGCCTGGAGACGTCACCATGTTGGGGGTGCACTGCACAGCACCATCCCTTACACAGTGTCCATAATGTTGACCACAGCCTAGGTAGCAGTTTATGGGTACAGGGATGTTCACCTAGCGGTGACACTGCTGGTATCATCCATCAGACTGTGCACATATGTGACACACCTCACACACACAGCCCATTCTGTATGTTGTTCACAACACTGACACAGCTAAACTGATAGGTCATGGCCATTCACAGCCTCACATACACAGATGGCTAACATTTGTCTGTGTGGTATGGGCTACAATGTGGGTGGGGTACAACACATTAACCCTGTTCTACTGTATCTGGCACAGATGTGCTGTGCACATGTCACTGTTTCACCTTTTGTAGTTGTGGGTCTGTCAACAGGCCACTGGTGGAACACACCTGTGACATGCAAAGGTATTTGTAATCAGATATCCGTGCTATCTTGTACATCTGTACTACTAACATCTACAGTGCTAATGGTTCATGGACATGCACACCATACTCAGCAGGGTTATAGTGCGGTGCCACCCTAAATGACTGTCATCACCTCTTGTGGGTTGATATTATCCAACACCCTATCTGTATTGTATGGTCATGCTAGGCACTTGTTCGGAACATGTGAGCATGTCATGAGCTACTGATTACTATAGTGCCCATTCCACACCACTTCCCACAGGTACACTGGCTGTCCTACACTTCCCAGCTTGCTTAAGGTATGACAGCTGTTGTACACACGTAACGCACATATCCTGTGGGACATGGTTGTATATGCAGGCATGTCCAACTGTCACATACCAGTGCTACTGCCTGTCTATATGAGGGATATGTCGTACATGTGGCAATAGAGCAATTGTGTCATGTACACATTCAATGCTCACTTCCCAACATACGGCACTACAGCCTGTAGGGGATGCACGTCTGCAGCCGTGCTGGGCCATAGCTCTCAGGTGTACCTCATTACGGGGAACGTACCTCATTTGGGGTTCTAAAAGGTGCATGTTCCTCAAGGTTCCACATTGGAAGGGTACGTCACACATTCATTGTTGTACATAGTTTACCTGCTAGCCATGGCTAGATAGATGAGAATCATATTAATTCATTGGAATATCTGTTTTATACATAAGACCAGCCTATTTTAGCCATCATATGCCCTTCCTAGTTGATGCTGTTAGTAAGCCAGTTGTAAGTGTTCCACGTTTCGCCCATTTGTCACACTGTATGAGGGCTAATGTTCCTCATTTTGGGGACAGGAGGATGACAGCTATGGCTGGGGGTAATGCTGTCGCTAACCCTGACTGCACCTGACAGTCATTTGGGGATGTGTAACATTCGCAACACACCCCACCCATCACATTGTCTCGCATAATCTACACCACTGGCCACACCTACGAGGACAACCTGTGCAGTACGTCTCCATACTCACTGTAGGCACCAGAGGTAGCCCCCATCATGGAAGACAACATCACCAGCTTATAGCCCACAGACTCATGTGTGCCCACCACATACAGCCAATAGTGTGTTATAACATTCACAACACACCAGTCATAGCTGACTCTGTAGGGTGTCACACTGCAGTCCCACACAGCAGGCTACACAAGGCATTATTCGCTTACATCTTGCTGTCGGGTAACTGCTTCTGCAACATAACCTATGCACCCATGCCACACCTCACCAGGTATGATATGTCTGTCATTCGCCATGTTAGTGTGACTGCCCTGTGATGCCACTTCACAGACTACGTGTGCAGGGACATGCAATAGCTCACCAGTCTTATAGCCCTGAGGGTGTGGGCCTAGCCCTGGGGAGCATTTTGCATTCGTCCGGACATGATACCACTGTACAGTGACCAACTGTGTCACTGCAACAGTTGCCTATGCTCCTATTGTCATTCCACAAGCATGTGGTATCTGTCCGCTATGACTGTCCTGGTCAAACACAATGCTGTGGCACAGATGACTTGCACCTGTCGGCCCTGGGTGTACAGCTCACATGCTAGGCTCTTGCTGCTTCTATACTGCCTGTCCTGCACAGCTTCCAATAACTGTCACCGGCAGGGCGGTAACTGGCATGCGCGACATAGGGTCATGTGACACATTGCTTGCATCTTCCCCTGTGACGCACGCAGGCAAGGCACACCTTATAATGCACCACTCCAACATCTCTGCAGTGACTGGGACCTGCCTGTAGGCTCTGCAGAGCACACCTGCAATGACAGGTTATAGACGGACCATACCTTCCAGGCACATACCTGGACCGGCACACCCACAGCTGAGGGGTTCCCATATCCCACTATGTTGTCACACATCCTGGCAAGTTGCTTAGCACAATGCATCAGAGGTGCTCCACGTACAACTAACTGTGTCCGGGACTACTATACACATTGTAACACGCGACAGAGTCAACATCATACCCCACGGGTAACATACCTTCTATGGTGGTATAGTGGACAGTGGGCCTCAGCTACTACTGATGTGTGACTGACACTACCCCACACTTCACTGGGATAGCCACTCATGTACCGACACATCCATGAGTCATACCCTCCACTCAGCTGGATCAACACATACACACCACCTCCAGGACCTACATTACCCTTGGCATGGACACTACCACCATGTGACTGATGTTACACACCTGGGGTTATCCCCTCATTGGTGGATTCCGAACATATGCTAATCTACCGTGTTAGCCACATCCCGGAAACACACCCATCACAGCATACACAGTACATGTGTACTACTACACCTACTACAGACGTCTGCTGACAGCGGTTGTTGACATCATGACACCCGTGCAGATGGACAATGCACATACAAATGCTGACACATACCCCAGTGCACTTAATTAGCATGTACACAACTGCATGGATCATGCTATTCCACACAGAGCCATGATGGTACACACCAGATAACAGACGCCACTCTGGTGGTCATGTTCCACGGACATATGATGTACAACAACAGGTGTAGGCTGTTGCACAGTGGTGTACATTCCCATGTGTGGGGTGGCTCACTGGTCAGCCGTGGTGGGGCCACATGGTCCCTCATCACATACTCCCAGACTAGCTACGTAAACATGACTGCCACACATTCCGGGGTGTACCACCAGGCATTATGGTGGTATGTCAGTATTCGATGGCAACACCCACATCTGCTGTCACATACAACAGTCACTCAGGAACATTGCAGACCCAGGTATTGTTGGCAACATGCTGGAGGATGGATTCAATGCTGACAGTACACCCTCTCACTCACTACAGGGCCGCAATCCATACATGAACATTGTGGTGTCCCTGTGGTCACACCTACACAGTACTGACCTACACTCTATGTGTCCTGGGACACTGGCCCCATGTCACCTTCCAACGTCCCAGGCTGTGATGTCCACCAACCTCCGAATTACATGTCTCACCACTAGGCCACCATATTCAGTAATAGCCTTGTTTCAGACATTGTAGACCATGAATGGCACACGGCAGCATTTATCACACTACACACAGGTGGCACCGCATTGCACAAGTGGGACTATAGTCCTACACACCTGACTGGACTGTTCTGCGTGGCTATGGGGCACATCATCAGGGACGTCATTCTCAGAGACATTGTTGGTCTCCCGTCCTCTGCTGCCACCCGGGTTGGGCTTGTTAAGGCCAGAGCATGGCCCCTACACATGGTGGACTCCTTTCATACAGTTACCAGGGCAGTTGCTGATGGTACGGGAGTCCACACATCCTACATTGTCCTCTCATTGCCTTTCAGCACCATTCCCCATTCTGGTATTGACAACATACACATCCACCTGCACATCGTACCCTGTGTCTCACGATGTTATGCTATGTGGCTCATGGACAGGACACACAGTGAGGCCAGCATACCATAGTACCTACTACATGTCGGGTACTTTGGCATACCACGGTCCTCAGTCATAGGGCCCTTCATGTTATGTATATGCTTCCCTGTGGAACAGGCTGGCACAGGGCACTTTCCCTGCCTGGCTTTAGAACCCCTACATACCAAGCGCCATGATTGCTCCACCAGCTGATACTGACTCCAACCATACAGATGTCGCTGTGACAGATACATAATATGACTATCATGGCAGCAAGCTGCATGACACAAGGTGCATGCACATCACCTTTGCATTACACCATTCACCCACTGACTATCACATGGATGGTGGTCCCCTACATACATATCACATTGTACATGTTTGCAGTACACACATATGTCGCACCCACTCCTGTGGTTACCGTATTGCCACTGTGGCGTGGATATCCTCCTACATGGCCACACCTATCTGTACTGGGTGTGTAACTGGTACATAGGCACCCATTGTACCTCTGAACACATGACATCTACACACATTCAAGGGTACACCACCCCATTTAGGGTGTACCTTACACAACAGCTACAGCTTTACATGCCACAACATTAACACACCATGACGTTTACTGAGCTCCGACAGTGTCGATTTGTGGCTGCACTACGGACACCACATCTGTACACATTTGCATACTACATACTCAGGGGTGACCTCTGCTGATCAGACAGGACCCATGTCCACAACATTATTGATGGATATACTCCTCATACGCAACATAAGCAGAGGCCACTGTGAGCAACATCCTCATGGATATGTGCAAACACACCACAATGAGTGGGATGTGCTTCTGGGTTACATTCCCAGACCGGACACTCACCATGCTGTGGAACATGTCCTCAGTACATCACACAGGGACACTCAGTAGCACTGTTCATGTGATACCTCCCTTGGTGGTTGCGAGACACATGTAGGCCTGGGATCACTGCAGTGGCTGTACTGTGCAGTGGTGCAGGTGACACCTGGCTCTGCTCTTCACAGGGCACTACCCTGGAGAGGTGCCACTAGTGTGAACACTGTAGTTGTGCTTACACATGGACTTGACAGACTGCATAGTACCCCACTATGCACCTGTGCAGCTATTACTTGTCCTTTGTGCATGGTTACTTGGTAGCCCTTCCATTTAGATTAGCTATCATGCTATTACTATGTCCCATACCTACAGGCCATATGTATCCTGTTATTGTACATACCGATAGACAGTACCTGTGGTATGCATGTTATGCCTGTTATGCTGTGTTGAATATCTGTCATATCTACCTATAATACTATACATTACACATATTTCACATAGTATCCCATGATGCAAAGCATACTTGCTCAGCGGGACCACCTTACATATGTCACTAACGTTATTTGCCCATACACATGCGTGCTGTGACAGTAGATCAACATATACTATCCCCTGCTATGGCACGTCCTTGTTGGACATACCCTACCACTGATGGCAGGTTGTATGGCATTGTTCTGTGTAATGGCCTCATGTAGCATCCCTTCTGGTGTCTGTGCTATGTACCTTGTGTCCCACTGCTGGACGCACAGATTCTACAAGCGTTAGTATGCTCAGCAAGACATCACTACATAAATACCTTTCCCCACTTTATGCATTGCGGACACGTTTAATTAATGCAAACCAGGCTATACATACAGTAAAACTAGTTAATACAGATCATGCTATACATAACCTTACATATCGGGCATTCTACATACCTTGTCGTTGTTACGGCGTTTCAATTCTATCTCTCTCACAGTGTTTCCAATGTTTTTCGGTATGAGCATACGGTTTGAATGTCTGGCGAGTCATCCTTATATACGTCGATACCTGAAACATGTGGATTCTTCCCGCCAATTGGTGTTCCTGAGTGACTAATTACTTGAATATCAGCTGTGCAGCTACTCCATTCGACAATTACGCAGCGACAGTGGGATATAATTGGATTCTCCACTTGGGCGTTGCCTATTTGCCCTACCTTCGGGGAGACGGTCTGTATTGTGTTTTGTTATGTGTAACTGCAACTGCTATGCATGGAGACAAGTATAGTTTGGATTCATGTCCCCCGTGGATTGTGTGTGACAGGTAGAGTATTTGGTTCAACATGTGGGTGTACCTGCCATCCCGACGTCTGATAACGGAGTATTGCAATCAATACCTGTAACATGGCTGTTTGTTCCATTATACTACGCCTGCAATTTTGCATGTCGCCTTTAATTGTGTCTCCCACACGGTATGTTGAGGGTTCTGCAGATGTAATTGAGTGACTGGATGTATGTGCTGCTATTACAGTTTGTATTGCTTTAGTTTCTAGTGTGGGGGATGTCGGTGGTTGTACGTAACATATACGGTTTGTGGGCCTTGCATTTCTACATAATCCGTATATATGTGTGTGGTCTCCGTCCCTGATTAGAGAGCTAATAGTTAGTAGACTTATGTTACGGGATTGTACGTTGGGCCGTTGTTAATTGGTTTCTATATCATCTGCAGGTGAGCTTGCTACTTGTATACCTCCGTAATTGCAGCGATATATCAGGGGATATGTGTAGGTAACAGCTATCCCTTGTATTTCTGTCCCAGATATTTGCAGTCATTGTGGTTGTGTTGTTAAAAGAGCCTGTTTGCCATGGGTTGCCACCTTATCATATGGTCATTGTTGGACACTTGCGGGACACAAAGCGGTGTTTACAGGCCAACACGTGGCCATGGTCAGTACACAGGTAGCACATACTTTTTTCCTCACTACATACCTATTGTTTTGTGATTTTGGATACCTATCATATTGCATGTGACATTTAAGTTTCTTACATACAGGCATGACTATTAAATACGACTGTTACATTATATATGGGACATATTTATGTCCTACCATCTCGGACATTTGCCCTTTGTACTGTTTTATGTCAGGACACACCTGCCCAGGGTGGGGATGTCCCTCCTACTGTGGTACAGGTAGTTACCGTATGCCTACGTCTAGCTATACCCACACCTACCATACTGGTCTGCCTCTGACTTGGCACCAACATACACATGTTGCGGACACACACACACATTACAGTCACACAGAAACGCACATGGCACCCTCGACGCACACTTACACAGACCACGGCACTCACAGACTCAGTTGAACACAGTACCTACGTGGACCGTGACACCGTCAGCGGTGACTAACCATCCCTTCATATCGTCATATTATTACTCGCGGATGTACTGTTCCGGTACTGTGTTCTATCGGTCTTTCAGCCTCGTGGTTACGCATGTCGGTATGTTACACATTCCTTGGTTGGCGGTATCCTATTTATTTGTACCTCCATGATGTTATGAATGTCGTTGGTCTATCTATCATATTTGCAGATATCGCTGAATCCATCTATATCACCATATATCCCTCTATTGCCCTTTCTATCTGTATCATATATATGCATATGTGTACATATATATATATATCTATATATATATATATATATATATATATATATATATATATATATATATATATATATATATATATATATATATATATATATATATATATATATATATATATATATCTGGCGGGGAACGTGACAGGCACACAGCACCACCATATGCTGTAGGACTCATGTACTGTTCAGGTGTTGGCATTCCGTGTTGCACTGGCTGTTGTGTTTACAATGTTTGAGGGCTGCCTATGTAGGAGTCACACATTGGGCCACCTATACATTACAATTTACAGGTGGTCATGTTTGTGTGCCATCCATTTTACTGTGTGTGCAGGTGGAGAGGTGTCAGTCCGTAGGGGCGTACACAGTCAGAGTATGTGCTATACGTTCCCTCTTTGCCAAGGCGTAGGCATATTGTGCATGCCTCCGTCTGCCTACTGGGGCTGGCACAGTGTGTTCATGGTCTGTATCCCTCTGTGCCTGTACTGGCCTTGGCAATTGCGGTGGGCTATGAGGGCCTTCACCATTTTGTCCCTGCTGCAGCTGCTTCCGCAGGATCATATTATGTAGCATGGCACATACTATGACAATGTGGGAACACGTGCCTGGAGAGTACTGCAAGGCTCCACCAGATGTATCCAAGCACCGGAACCGTGATTTCAGCATCCCGAACACGCTCTATGATGATTCTGGTTTGTACGTGTGCCTCATTATGGCATTCTTGCATGGGTGTGTGTGCATTTCTGATGGGAGTCATCATCCACGGCTCCAGTGCATAGCCAGCATCCCTCACGAGATGGCCATGTGGAATGTCCCCCCTGACAAATACCTGATACAGCTGTGAGGCATGACAGATATGGGAGTCATGGTAGCTTCCAGGGCTGCCAGCACACACATCCATGATAATGCCCTGGGCATTGCACACGACCTGGCAGTTGATGGAGTGGAATCCCTTGCGGTTTATGTAGCGCATACCCTGCTCACCGGGTGGTGACTTGATTTGTATGTGCGTGCAGTCTATCGCACCCAGTACCTCCGGGTATTGTGCCACACGGTGGAAGTGATGCATATTGCTGGCCAACTCCTCCTGAGTTCTGGGGAAGTATATCTGCTCATTAGCATGTGGTAACATGGCATCCAGGAACTGGTGTAGTACCCTGGATGCTGATGCCTGTGAGATACCCATTATATCTCCAGTTGGCCTTTGAAAGGTACCTGTGGCCAGTATTCGCAGGCTTACACATACCTTCGTGTCCACTGGTATGGCTTCCCCTCTGTTGTTTCTGGTTCTCAGGCGTGGCCGGCACAGCTCCACTATTTGCTGTAAGATGTCCCTGTCCACCTTGTAATGCTCTACTATCTCCAGGTCATGTAGCCCCTGGTAAGTTACCCTTGGTCTGAACACTCTCCTTCTCCTCCGAGGCCTGCGGTGGTTGTCGGCATCATCCTCAACAACACCGTCAGTCTCTGACACATGCTGATGAATCACAGCTATGGCAGCTCCCAAAATGTACATTTTAAAAGTTCCCCATGTGTTTACACCTATGGTGCGGTGTTTGGGAATACACAGGTATGTGTTGGGTGCTTACACACTTTATACTATTGTGCTGTGAACACCGATGATGTCATAGGGTGTGTATGTACGTTCGTAGCTACAGGTTACGTTATGTGTTTTACTGCCGGGACTACTATTGTGGTGCCTTTGGTGTTGAATTACATTTGCCTGCCGTGGATTACCTCTTGACCTTCCCTTTACATTTCTGCATGTTGCACCTACCATTTTCTGGTGTGCATCCTGCAGCCTACTTTCATTTGTGCTTTCCTGGACCTGGCGTATCTTGCGTTATGTGTGCTACTGCCGGTCTGCTGTTGGTTTGCTTTGCTCTGCTGTGTCAGGTCTCCTATCTTTGCAATCCAATACCTCCCCTCCTTTCTTTGCATTCACATGCCTCCCCTATCCTGTTTTGCAGGTTTCTGCAAGCGGACTTGTCAGCTGCCGTCGATTGGCCTTCGTGGGTTGATTGGTGTTGATTGCTCATTAGTACTCCAATTACCCTACTTCCGCATTTCCTTCTTTTCTTCCCCTGTCCTTCCTATTTATGCTATTGTTTGCGGTGCGTGCGTCTGATTACTGGGTTTCGGGCACTTTCCATCCTCGTACACATGCACTTTTGGCCACCATGTGTGCTCTCAGCTAAACGATTCCTCCCCACCCCTGTCCTGCAGCTTTGCTTAGCAATGGACAGGCCAGATTTGCAATGCTCCAATGTGCTTAGTGCTACGGTGGCACACCCCTCTGCTGATATCATGTATCTCCTCTGAGCCACTCCTTGGTGTTATATCGCTGCGCCGTATGGTACAACCTTCATCCGGCGGGACATTTGCGATTCAGTATTATCTGCCTCATTTGCATGACATTGACTGCTAATTCATAGTTACCACGACAAACACTATCGCAAGCCCTTAGCAACCCTTGCACCTTGGTTGTGGTGTTCCATGCCTACCATTGTGTATTATGCTGTAAACCTGATTTCTATTACGTTGCGATTTTATGACATTTTTATATTATTTCTTTATGTTATAGCTTCCGCACACATGCCCTGCGGTTCTGCTGTGTGTTACTGTGGACATGACATTAAATGTTGTTATATACGCATTGTGCATCTTTTCTTATGCCATTGGCTGTGTATTTCGCCATTGGCATATGTTCACGTTGTGATACCTGGGTCTGGCCCTCTTCCATAGCTCCGATGTTATGTTTGGGAAAATGTAAACCGTGTTTTTTGGTTTACATTTCTGTGGGCTTACGCTACGCCTGCACCACTTCATGAATCGCTATATGCCTTCATTTGCATGGTGCAACACTGCACATGGGGTGATTTGCATACCTACGCCGGGGGCTGCGCAGATGTGGCGTACGCCGGTAGTGCACGTGGAATTGGATCATACCTGAATCGCTCGGCAGCCATATTTGGCGTTATAACGCCTACGCTATGCGTGCGCCTGGCGCAAGCTTCATGAATCCCGGGGTAAGTCTTAAACTGCTGAACCTTGAGACCAAGTGGTAATGTTCATTATCCTAAAATTTCAGACACTTAATAAACTTAGGTCACATTATGTGGCCAAATGGGTCCAACTAAATAGATTTGCTAGATCCTGATCCAAACAAAGCGTACTGATGTGAGTCATAAAACTGTTCTAGTTTATATTCAGAAGTTAACACCTTCTGACCCAATGGTTTTACTTGGAGTCCTGAATAAGTCATAATATGCAAACTGCTTTCCTTTTACTATCTTTCAGGCCTGATACTTTAAATGTATTTTCTGACAAAGTATATTCTTCACCATTGTCAAGTTTAAAACGAGTGCTTTATTTATTATTTATTAATGTTAAGGTTTTTGTCAGATTGCCTGATTGTTTTGTTACAATTACTTCTTTATTTCCTGAATTTACAAAATCAACTCTCTTCATTTAAATAATACCAATAAACGTTTTGTTTTCAAGTTTTACCTTAAAACAATGTAAACTTAGTTGAAACTATTAATCGTAAAAAAATAGGCAAATTGGCACCCAAACAAACACCAAGAAACAAATCCAAGGTACCAAGGAGTCAAACACAGCCAGCGGAGTCCATAAACCAATTTTAATAAAAAATAAAACACATGAACGCAGCCACATAAAACATAATGTTTTCATTTTAAAACTTCATCAGATGTGGATCTAACAGTCAAGCTCAGAGTTATATAGCATCCTGGCAAGCAAACTGACCAATACAAAAAGATAAGTTATTAAGACATCATTATCATAAAACTCATGAATATTCATCAGAAGCCAAGTTAAAAAGACTAAAAGCCTTCTTAAAATCAAGTTAAAAAATGCTAAAATACATTTAAAAATACCAATGTTATAAATTATCTAAAAATGTAACTCACTTCTCCAAAAAAAGATTAACTGAATGCTTAAATTTAGTTATATGAATGAATATGTATGTTATGGAAAACACCAGACATCAGCAGCAGTAAGTAAATGAATACAGAGTATAAAAAGTAATCATTTGGTGCCCTCAAGTGGACAAATTGTAAATCACAGACAAAAGTATGTGTATGTAGAATATACAAAATACACATATCACAAATTAACTGTGAAGTGTGGGTTTAATAATGAACATTTTCATTTTAATTTTTATAACTTGGCTGCCCTTAGTTTTAAGAGGGGAACCATGGATACACTTTCATTTAATCCTGGTGGAATGGTAGCCTGTAGAGTGATCTGCCACCAAAGTTCTCTATATTCCACTCTCTCTTCCCATTAACCCCTCTTGCTTCTTTCTTGATTCCTTCCAAGACAAAAAATATGAATCTAGCATTCATACAAACTAAGGAGTGTTTATAAAGGGCATTAGTTTCCTTTTTGTTTGATATATCATAATAATGTTCATAGATATGCCTTTTTAATTTACGTTCCGTCTTACCCACCTAAAAGGACTGCCATTTTTCACACAAGGCTAAATACCAGTCCACTCGATTCACAGTTAAAATAATCATTGCTATTATCTTAAGCATTCAGTTAATCTTTTTTGGAGAAGTGAGTTACATTTTTAGATCACTTATAACATTGATATTTTTAAATGTATTTTACCATGTTTTAACTTGATTTTAAGAAGCCTTTTAGTCTTTTTAACATGGCTTCTGATGAATATTCATGAGTTTTATGATAGTGATGTCTTAATAACTTGTCTTTTTGTATTGGTCAGTTTGCTTGTCAGGTTGCTATATAACTCTGAGTTTGACTGTTAGATCCACATCTGATGAAGTTTTAAAACGAAAAAGCTATGTTTTATGTGGCTGCGTTCATGTGTTTTATTTTTTATTAAAATTGGTTTATGGACTCTGCTGACTGGTTTTGACTGCTCGGTACCTTGGATTTGTTTCTTAGTTGAAACTATCCTAATTTTTATACCTCCTTGCACAATAGTTACCAGAACTGACTAAACGTAGACTGTTCTTTCTCTTGTGCTTACAGCTGCACCAAAAACGTGAAGCCTGAATTTTTTATGCACCTTACTTCCTGTGCATTTCATGGTTTTCTCATCAGGATTAGAAATATTTTTCATATTACATTTAATTTTTGTTTTATTATTTGACTGACATTTGTTTCTTACATACTTCATTTGCCTCTGTTAATTTCTTCAGCTGTTTGTTTATAATTTCACTCACTCTACACATATGAATAGCTACTATCTTGCACTATATCTGATTAGTTTTATACCACAGACTATATTGGGCTAGAGTCCAAAATAATTTATCATCAGGCACTTACACTATGCCTGACGCTAAAAAAAGTCACATAGGCTAATGAGGAATCAGCGATCTCTACAGCTGATCCCAAAATGGGAACTGGCTTTGTTATGCCATAGGACTTAGAAACTTTATAGTCAAGCTGAATGCTAGTGTAAAAAGTTTTCAAGTGTAATCCATTCAAGTCAATGGGCCTCCCTGGTTTAGTTGTTGCTTTATCTGTATGCTGGCATTGGTACTAGCCTTTCCACTGTGTACTGCCTGGTGATCAAGAAGAGGAGGATGAGTGTGAGGGCAGCACCAAGGATCAAATGGTGGAAATTGAAAAAGGGTAATTGTGAGGTGATGTTCAGGGAAGAGTTAAGACAGGCACTGGGTGGCAGTGAAAAGTTACCGAATAGCTGGGTAACTATAGCAGAGCTAGTAAGAGAGATGGCTAGAAGGGTGTTTGGTGTGACATCTGGAAAGAGGAAGGAGGACAAGAAGACCTGGTGGTGGAATGAAGAAGTACAGGAGAGTATACAGAGAAAGAGGTTGGTGAAGAAGAAGTGGGATTGTCAAAGAGATGAAGAAAGTAGACAAGAGTATAAGGAGATGAGGTGCATGACAAAGAGAGAAGTGGTGAAGGCTAAGGATAAGGTGCATGAAGAGTTGTATAAAAGGTTGGACACTAAGGAGTGAGAAAAGGACCTGTACCAATTGGCTAGACAGAGGGACCGAGATAGTAAAGATGTGCAGCAGGTAAGGGTGATAAAGGATAATGAGGGAAATGTACTCACAAGCAAGGAGAGTGTGTTGAGCAGATGTAAAGAGTACTTTGAGGGGTTGATGAATGAAGAGAATGAGAGGGAAAGAAGGTTGGATGATGTGCGGATAGTGAATCATGAAATGCAGTGGATTAGCAGGAGGAAGTAAGGATAGCTATGAAGAGGATGAAGAACGGATAGGCTGTTGGTCCAGATGACATACCTGTGGAAGCATGGAGGTGTTTAGGTGAAATGGCAGTGGAGTTTTTAACTTGATTGTTTAATGAAATCTTGGAAAGTGAGAGGTTGCCTGAGGAATGGAGAAAAAGTGTTTTTGGTACCGATTTTTAAGAATAAGGGTGATGTGCAGAGCTGTAGTAACTACAGAGGGATTAAACTGATCAGTAACAGCATGAATTATGGGAAAGAGTAGTGGAAACTAGGTTAAGAAGGGAGGGGATGATTAGTGATCAGCAGTATGGTTTCATGCGAGGAAAGAGCACTACAGATGTGATGTTTGCTCTGAGAGTGTTGATGGAGAAGTACAGAGAAGGTCAGAAGGAGTTGCATTGTGTCTTTGTGGATTTAGAGAAAGCATATGACAGGGTGCCTAGAGAGGAGTTGTGGTATTGTATGAGGAAGTTAGGAGCATCAGAGAAGTATGTAAGAGTGGTACAGGATATGTATGAGGGTAGTGTGACAGAGGTGAGGTCTGTGGTGGGAGTGACGGATGTGTTTAAGGTGGAGGTGGGATTACATCAAGGATCAGCTCTGAGCCCTTTCTTATTTGCAATGGTGATGGACAGGTTGACATACAAGATCAGACAGGAGTCCCCGTGGACTATGATGTTTGCAGATGACATTGTGATTTGTAGTGAGAGTAGGGAACAGGTGGAGGAGACCCTGGAGAGGTGGAGATATGCTCTAGAGAGAAGAAGAATGAAGGTCAGGAGGACTAAGACAGACTATATGTGTGTGAATGAGAGGGAGGACAGAGGAATGGTGAGGATGCAGGAAGTAGAGGTGGCAAAGGTGAATGAGTTTAAGTACTTGGGATCAACAGTTCAGAGTAATGGTGAGTGTGGAAGAGAGGTGAAGAAGAGAGTACAGGATGGAGTGGGTGGAGACGAGTGTCAGGAGTGATTTGTGACAGACGAGTACCAGTAAGAGTGAAAGGGAAGGTCTACAAGAGGGAAGTGAGACCAGCTATGTTATACGGGTTGGAGACAGTGACAGTGATAAAAAGGCAGGAGTCAGAGCTTGATGTGGCAGAGTTGAAGATGTTAAGATTTGCACTGGGTGTGATGAGGATGGACAGGATTAGAGGGTCAGCCCAGGTTGGAAGGTTTGGAGACAAAGCCAGAGAGGCAAGATTACGTTGGTTTGGACATGTGCTGAGGAGGGATGCAGAGTTTATTGGGAAAAAGATGCTAAGGATGAAGCTGCCAGGTAACAGGAAAAGAGGAAGGCCCAAGATAAGGTTTATGGATGTGATGAGAGAGGACATGCAGGTGGTTGGTGTGACAGAGCAAGATGCAGAGGACAGGAAGAAATGAAAACAGTTGATCTGCTGTGGCGACCCCTAACGGGAGCAGCCAAAAGAAGAAGAAGACTGCCTGGTTTACCATTATCAGAATAGAGATGCAGCTGCAATGCAGGCTGCAAGGCATTTGAATGGGTCAGCTGAGGACTACATACATGCACTGTCATTGTTTGCTGTGAATCATCCACTCTGTATAAAGGAAATGACTAAGAAGTACTATGTCTTGTAAATTTATTACAGCAGTTCAACACAGAATGTGCACCCCTACCCCATTTTCAGATATGATAATGCATGCATAACAGGCTTTTTTTTGTTTTGTTACTGTAAATCAAGCATTTACTATATTTGGAGTTGTACTGACATTCTGGCATAGAATGGTGCACTTAAACTTTCTTCCTGATATGACTTATCTTCCTGATCCTGAAGGTCTTGTGCAGTTCAGCTGGTAGTTTAACCCCTCCGGACTCAGGTTGGCTCTTATATACTGGCAATGATTAAGTTTCCCTTTGAGACTTAATGATGGGTGAGCCTTGGATCCACCACAGCTGCATACAGAAGTTAATGCTTTGCTTAGGTTGGAGCCCTACCTACCCTTACCTGGTGATGGCATATCAGTAACTGGGTAATGAGCATACCTCTCAACCTGTAAGAGCAAGAAATCTGGACAAAGTCATAAATAAAAGTGGGACAAAGACCGAAAAATATGGAAATCTTTAAATATTGCTCTTACAAACTTAGAAAGTTGATAGAATAACATGTTTTGCATTAGCATGATTTTTTTGAAGGGTATGATGTCTGAAACTAAAATGTCTGTTATCATTTCCTAACTGAAAATTTTAATTATTTGCAACTAATTTGCCAGAAAACCACAATTTTATGAAAAACAGACCAAAAATATGAGGCAGAAATCTGGACATTCTATTAAAGTCTGTACAGTTGAAAGGCATGGTAAGCAGTGAGTTGTGGCCTACAGTGATGATCTCACCCTAAAACAGACACTCTTCAGAGCTCCCACAATTATGCATCCACTTCACATTCGTGCCTCCACAAGGGCTTGAGTGGTTGCCTCCACTGACACATAACCCTCATCCTCTATAAGCAGAAATATGAGCAGGTGGAGGCTCTTTATTTCTTCCCCATGAAATGTCAGTTCTAGCAAGTGTCCATACCGCTAACAGAATGTTGGTCACCTGGTGACAAACAGGGCTTTAGCACTCTGCACCATACACCTGGCTATGACAGGCATTGTAGTTGTCAAGCATGTATTATCATGTCTGAAATACAAGTAGCACTGTTGGGATGAACATGTTCAGAAGACAAGGCAGATATTTAGCATATTTGCAGTGGGATGGATATACAATGAATACATACAATTCTTCAGAATCTGATTATTTCATCCTTATCATGTTGTTCACTGAACTGTAGCTCTGGAGTAATGTTTGGCAGTCCTGCACATACTCCTCCGCCAGTATTTTCATAGCATGTGGCCTGGATGGTTTTCACAGAGTATTACTACAGGATGGCAGAGGCCTTCTACATTGCTACTACATGTCTTTCAGAATTCCAGTGTTTGTCTCGCACAACTAAATAATGCAAATCACAAAATTCACAGTCATTGGATGTGTTCCTCAGCTAAATTTTATTTATTTATTATTTATTTATTTATTTATTTATTTTTGCTTTGTTAACCGAGTTAGTCCAGCTGAACGTTTAGCTTGTTTTCAGTGGAGACATGAGGAGAAAAGTTCTGCAGTCAGTATTAGCATTTTACATACAATTAATAAGACATTTTCATTTGCATTTGAAAATTCTTAAAGAAATAATTACAGTAAATCATACAGTTAAACAGTTGGGTACAATGTCAGAAATTGTACAGTAAAAACATTTACAATAAATCATACAGAAAGCAGTTTTGTACAATGACAGAGGTCATCCTGCAAAAAACTTTGGTTCAATGTGAATTATTTATTTTATTTATTTTTATTTTACATTTATTGACCGGGCTGGTCTAACTGGATATATGTCCATTTTCAGTAGAGGCCCGGGGAGAAAAGCTCCAACATAGGAAATAATATCATAGCATACAGTATATGCAATAGACAGATGTTACATTTCATTCTTTTAGAATAGACAATACAAAAATTGTCTTAAGAGTTTCTTTGAAAAAAAAAAACATTGGATAGCATATAATAAAATGATAAAGAATACCAATAATGTTTATCTTAAATTAGAGGCATTGTTACAGGCATAGAATCTTTTACTTGCATACAGTACATATTCAGTAGAGGCCTGGGTAGAAAAGCTCCAATATAGGCAATAGTATCTTAGAATACATTATATATAAAAGAAGGAAGTTGCATTACATTATTTTATATTGGACAATAGGAGGATAGTTCTTGTAGAGAAGTAAGTCATGAAACAGTGCCGAGAGGAAGTCTGTTTAATGCTAGGAGGTGGTTAGAGTTCTAGTTGCACTTGATAGGCATAATAAAACAACAGAGCAAAGAGGTAAAGGGAGTGGGAGATAGGGAAATAGACTTTTAGTCAGGGTTAGAGCAGGGGCATAGCCAGTGTGTTTTGAGATATTCTTTATGATATTTTTTGAAGAGTAATGTGGAAGAAAGTGATGGGAGTTCCTTAGGAAGCTGGTTCCAGGTTTTTCCCACTGTGTTGGAGAATAGTGAGTCCCCGGCCTTGTTGTTAGATTTAGTAGTGGAGACTAAAAGCTTATTAGCAGAACGTAGTGTTGCCAGATTTTTATATGGGGTAATCAGACTAGTGAGGATTGGAGCATTCTTAGGGTGGTAGAGAATCTTTTGAGTAATAGTCAGTTGTTGAGAAAGTAATTGGTTCTGCAGTTCTAACCATCCTAGCTGTTTAAGGTTGTGACATTGATGGGTTCTAAAAGGGGAGCCAGTGGCAAATCTGGCAATGTTATTATAGCTGGTTGCAAGTTTGCTAAGGTTGTTTTTAGATAGGTTAGTATAACTGGCAGAGGCATAAAACAGGGTAGATATAAGGTGGGTTTGGGCAATGGTAGTTCTAGCTAATGGTGAGGAAGGGTTTGATTCTATAAAGGGAGCCTAGTTTTCTGTTAACTGATTTTATAGTAGTATTAATATGATCATCATAGCTAAGGCTGTGGTCTATTGTAATACCTAAGAGTCAGGTTGTAGTGTCTGGGGATATAGTAGTTCCATTGTTAGAAGTTACTGTGAAGTGACATTGTGGAGACCTTTGGTTAGGAGTAAAGAGCAATAATTTCTTTTTTGGGGGGTTAAGGAGGAGGCAATGACTCATGAACCAATTTTCAACATTATGAAATACAGTTTGGGTGAGGGTCAGGAGTGAGGAAACAGAGTTGGCAGAGCATATTAAAGTTGAATCATTTGCATATTGTATGCAGGTGGCTTGTGGAATTTTAGAGTTAAGATCATTCATTAATAAAGACTGAAAAGAAAAGAGAGCCTAATATGGAGCCTTGGGGCACTCCAATGTTGACAGGGTGGGGTGTGGATAACGTATTACCCCAGAGAACAGCTTGATGTCTGTTATTTACATATGATTTAAATCAAAGTATTGCATGTGGGTCAAGAGATAGGGATTTTAGTATATCTATAAGTAGGTGATGGTTAACCACGTCAAAGGCTTTTAACAGGTCAATAAATAGTGCAGATGAAAGAGAGTTATTATTACATGTTTGTTAATACAGTCAGAAAAGGATAGTAAGGCAGTGGTTGTACTATGGTGAGGTCTAAAGCCATGCTGACATTTAGCAAGTAAGTTATTAGAGAGAAGGTGGGTGAGTAGCTGTCGGTCGATACATTTTTCCATTATTTTTGCTATTGGAGAGAGTAAGGCTATTGGTCGGAAGTTAGAAATCTCTGTAGAGGAACCACCCTTGTGCAGAGGGATGATGTGTGAAACTTTCCAGATGGTGGGGATTGTTCCTTCAGTAAATGTTCTATTAATAAGGATGGATATAGGATAGGCAATGGCTTTAGATGCAATGTGTAGGTATTCACCTGATAGATGGTCAGCTGAAGGGGTACAAGGTTTGAATTTTTGCAGGAGGGAGTAGATGAGGGATGTTGGTACTGGTTACAAATGAAATGAAGGAGCTGGGCTATTTATACTTATTGATAGGTTAATGCTAACAGGGGGTAGTGTATTTGCTAGAGTTTGAATAGCTTCAGTGAAGTAGTTGTTAAAGGCATCAGCAATGTGCTTAGGGTTATCCTGGGTTATACCTGATGGGGTGGGAGTTTTGGAGTGCCCTGGATGAAGCAGTTTGTTAATGCCTGACCAGAACGTTTGTGGTTTATGCTGGTGGGTTTGTTGTAGGTGAAGGTAGTAGTTTTTTTGTCTAGCAGAGTTTCTTTTTTAGTGGTATTTCGTAGCTGCTTAAAGTAGAGATGGTCTGCTGGGTTTTTTGAAGCTCTCCATTTGGCCCATATTTTATTATGTAGGAGAATCTTTTGTCTTGTTTCTTTGGTGAGCCATGGAGCAGTTTTGGTTCGTAATCTGGTAGAGCGAGAGGGGGCATGGCAATCAAGGATTTGTAGGAATTTTGTATTGAAGTAAAATACTGCTTCTTCTAGCTGAACATGATGAAATGGTGACCAGTCACATGCATCAAGTTCATTTAGGAAGTTTGCTTGATTAAAATGTTTTTTGAGCGTGAAGTTTTGAAAGGATTTGGATTGGGACTATGGAATTTTTGTTTAACTATAAATGTAAGAGAGTGGTCACTAATGTCGTCTGGAAGGGTACCTGGTATATAAGTATTGGGGTGACTATTTATAAGGATCCAGTCCAGGGTGCTTTTTTTATTACTTGGTTTATGGATTCTAGTAGGGGTGGTTATAATTTGGGAAAAGCCATATAGATTGATGTGGGAGGTAGGATTGGGTGAGCTACAAGTAGCCCAGTCTATATTAAAGTCACCTAGTACTATGGTTTCCTGAGGTAGGTGAGTGGAGAGGCAACTGAGGATATTTTCCAGAGTGTTAATATTATTTCCAGGGGGGCAGATAGGAGCAAATTATGTAGATAGATTTGCAGTTGTTGATATGTAGTTTGACACTAAGGGTTTCCACATTGGTATTTGAGGGTAGGTATGCATTAAAGGTTGTAGGTTGGAGTTCAGATTTGTAGAGGATGGCTACTCCTCCACCCTTTTTGGTTATCCGATCACATCTTAGAATGTTATATCCTGGTGGGGTAATTTCATGGTCATGAGTAGTAGGTGATGAAAGGAATACAGTATTCATAATTCCTAAGTGGTTATATACAGTATAGTTGCAGGAGGAGTAGACAAGGGATGAAGTGGTTAAGCATAGAGACTGAGAGGTAGATGATTATTAAGCTAGACAGCAGAGTAGGCTGGATGGAAGAGGAATAACATAAATATGCATACTTTCACTAAGCCTTGGTTTCTTGTAAGAAAAAAATGACAAATGGAAGATTTATTTTTTTCTTGCTGATAATAATTCCAAAAATATTCTCCATAATGTATGCTACTTTGCACATTTATGAAGAGTGCAAGTATTAAGCACCTTAAGGGCTTTTTTTCCCTCAGCTTGCAAAAGTGTGGCACACTGTACCTTTGCAAGCATTTTGGCTAGTCAGCTTTCATTGAGGAATAAATCAAAATTTTGGATCTGACAGTTTCCTGTTGCATTGCTTTTCATTTTCTGGTGATAGCCGTTGTACTATATTTTACTCAAAACAGTCAAATTGTCAGGGAGCTTCTTACAAGTTATGTGATTGAAAGAAAAAAATAATTTATTTAGGTATCTAAATTAAAAAAATTCTATTGTGACAGTTAAGGATATGTGGGAAGAGACTAAAAAATAATACAAAACTTGAGAAACTGGAAACTCTTTGATTATGGATATGGATAGTAAGAGACAAGCAGTGAAAATGTTTCTAGTCCATTTAGTTTTATATACAGGTCAGCCATACTTTTATCAACAAGCGGAAAAGCTGTCCATAATTAATAAAGAGTTGAAGAAACCTATTTGGGAGGGGAACAAGGAAAGAAGTACGTGGAAAAAGTTGATTCTTTACATTGAACAAGGTGATCTAGCTTACCTAATTTAAAGGGATATTTTAAAACTATGCAATTAAGGATCATATACATAAAACTAGCAGAAAGAGAAAAAGTGGAAATGAATGGTGATACAACTGGAGTGGGGGATCAAGAAATAAGATGGGAGAGGGGTTTTGGGTGCAGGTCATTAAGGAAAATAAAAACAGCCATACAGAATATTTTATTCATAAAGTAGCTGAAGGTATGCGAAGAACTAAGCCAACGTGTTAATATAGAAATGAGATTTCAACAATATAGATAACTGCAAGCAGAGGTACAGAAAGTAAGTACGAGGGGGCCTGGCATTTATAACAATATAGATAACTGCAAGCAAAGGTATAGAAAGTAAGTAAGAGGGGGCCTGGCATTTACAACAATATAGATAACTGCAAGTAGAGGTATAGAAAGTAAGTAAGAAGGGGCCTGGCATTTACAACAATATAGATAACTGCAAGTAGAGGTATAGAGAGTAAGTAAGAGGGGGCCTGGTATTTACAACAATATAGATGATTGCAAGTAGAGGTATAGAAAGTAAGTAAGAGGGGGCTGGCATTTACAACAATATAGATAACTGCAAGTAGAGGTATAGAAAGTAAGTAAGAGGGGGCCTAGCATTTACAACAATATAGATAAATGCAAGTAGAGGTATAGAAAGTAAGTAAGAGCGGGCCTGTCATTTACAACAATATAGATAACTGCAAGTAGAGGTATAGAAAGTAAGTAAGAGGGGGCCTGGCATTTACAACAATATAGATAACTGCAAGTAGAGGTATAGAAAGTAATTAAGAGGGGGCCTGGCATTTACAACAATATAGATAACTGCAAGCAGAGGTATAGAAAGTAAGTAAGAGGGGGGCTGGCATTTACAACAATATAGATAACTGCAAGCAGAGGTATAGAAAGTAAGTAAGAGGGGGCCTGGTATTTACAACAATATAGATAACTTCAAGTAGAGGTATAGAAAGTAAGTAAGAGGGGGCCTGGCATTTACAACAATACAGATAACTGCAAGTAGAGGTATAGAAAGTAAGTAAGAGGGGGCTAGCATTTACAACAATACAGATAACTGCAAGTAGAGGTATAGAAAGTAAGAAAGAGGGGGCCTGGCATTTACAACAATATAGATAACTGCAAGCAGAGGTATAGAAAGTAAGTAAGAGGGGGCCTGGCATTTACAACAATATAGATAACTGCAAATAGAGGTATAGAAAGTAAGTAAGAGGGGGCTAGCATTTACAACAATACAGATAACTGCAAGTAGAGGTATAGAAAGTAAGAAAGAGGGGGCCTGGCATTTACAACAATATAGATAACTGCAAGCAGAGGTATAGAAAGTAAGTAAGAGGGGGCCTGGCATTTACAACAATATAGATAACTGCAAATAGAGGTATAGAAAGCAGGTAAGAGGGGGCCTGGCATTTACAACAATATAGATAACTGCAAGTAGAGGTATAGAAAGTAAGTAAGAGGTTGCCAATATAGATAACTGCAAGTAGAGGTATAGAAAGTAAGTAAGAGGGGGCCTAGCATTTACAACAATATAGATAACTGCAAGTAGAGGTATAGAAAGTAAGTAAGAGGGGGCCTGGCATTTACAACAATATAGATAACTGCAAGTAGAGGTATAGAAAGTAAGTAAGAGGGGGCCTGGCATTTACAACAATATAGATAACTGCAAGTAGAGGTATAGAAAGTAATTAAGAGGGGGCCTGGCATTTACAACAATATAGATAACTGCAAGCAGAGGTATAGAAAGTAAGTAAGAGGGGGCCTGGTATTTACAACAATATAGATAACTTCAAGTAGAGGTATAGAAAGTAAGTAAGAGGGGGCCTGGCATTTACAACAATACAGATAACTGCAAGTAGAGGTATAGAAAGTAAGTAAGAGGGGGCTAGCATTTACAACAATACAGATAACTGCAAGTAGAGGTATAGAAAGTAAGAAAGAGGGGGCCTGGCATTTACAACAATATAGATAACTGCAAGCAGAGGTATAGAAAGTAAGTAAGAGGGGGCCTGGCATTTACAACAATATAGATAACTGCAAATAGAGGTATAGAAAGTAAGTAAGAGGGGGCTAGCATTTACAACAATACAGATAACTGCAAGTAGAGGTATAGAAAGTAAGAAAGAGGGGGCCTGGCATTTACAACAATATAGATAACTGCAAGCAGAGGTATAGAAAGTAAGTAAGAGGGGGCCTGGCATTTACAACAATATAGATAACTGCAAATAGAGGTATAGAAAGCAGGTAAGAGGGGGCCTGGCATTTACAACAATATAGATAACTGCAAGTAGAGGTATAGAAAGTAAGTAAGAGGTTGCCAATATAGATAACTGCAAGTAGAGGTATAGAAAGTAAGTAAGAGGGGGCCTAGCATTTACAACAATATAGATAACTGCAAGTAGAGGTATAGAAAGTAAGTAAGAGGGGGCCTGGCATTTACAACAATATAGATAACTGCAAGTAGAGGTATAGAAAGTAAGTAAGAGGGGGCCTGGCATTTACAACAATATAGATAACTGCAAGTAGAGGTATAGAAAGTAAGTAAGAGGGGGCCTGGCATTTACAACAATATAGATAACTGCAAGTAGAGGTATAGAAAGTAAGTAAGAGGGGCCTGGCATTTACAACAATATAGATAACTGCAAGCAGAGGTATAGAAAGTAAGTAAGAGGGGGCCTGGCATTTACAACAATATAGATAACTGCAAATAGAGGTATAGAAAGTAAGTAAGAGGGGGGCTGGCATTTGCAACAATATAGATAACTGCAAGTAGAGGTATAGAAAGTAAGTAAGAGGGGGCCTGGCATTTACAACAATATAGATAACTGCAAGTAGAGGTATAGAAAGTATGTAGGAGGGGGCCTGGCATTTACAACAATATAGATAACTGCAAGTAGAGGTATAGAAAGTAAGTAAGAGGGGGCCTGGCATTTACAACAATATAGATAACTGCAAGTAGAGGTATAGAAAGTAAGTAAGAGGGGGCCTGGCATTTACAACAATATAGATAACTGCAAGTAGAGGTATAGAAAGTAAGTAAGAAGGGGCCTGGCATTTACAACAATATAGATAACTGCAAGTAGAGGTATAGAAAGTATGTAAGAGGGGGCCTGGCATTTACAACAATATAGATAACTACAAGCAGAGGTATAGAAAGTAAGTAAGAGGGGGCCTGGCATTTATAACAATATAGATAACTGCAAGTAGAGGTATAGAAAGTAAGTAAGAGGGGGCCTGGCATTTACAACAATATAGATAACTGCAAGTAGAGGTATAGAAAGTAAGTAAGAGGGGGCTTGGCATTTACAACAATATAGATTACTGCAAGTAGAGGTATAGAAACTAAGTAAGGGCGGGCCTGGCATTTATAACAATATAGATAACTGCAAGTAGAGGTATAGAAAGTAAGTAAGAGGGGGCCTGGCATTTACAACAATATAGATAACTGCAAGTAGAGGTATATAAAGTAATTAAAAGGGGGCCTGGCATTTACAACAATATAGATAACTGCAAGTAGAGGTATAGAAAGTAAATAAGAGGGGGCCTGGCATTTACAACAATATAGATAACTGCAAGTAGAGGTATAGAAAGTAAGTAAGAGGGGGCCTGGCATTTACAACAATATAGATAACTGCAAGTAGAGGTATAGAAAGTAAGTAAGAGGGGGCCTGGCATTTACAACAATATAGATAACTGCAAGTAGAGGTATAAAAAGTAAGAAAGAGGGGGCCTGGCATTTACAACAATATAGATAACTGCAAGTAGAGGTATAGAAAGTAAGTAAGAGGGGGCCTGGAATTTACAACAATATAGATAACTGCAAGTAGTGGTACAGAAAGTAAGTAAGAGGGGGCCTGGCAGTTACAACAATATAGATAACTGCAAGTAGAGGTATATAAAGTAAGTAAGAGGGTACCTGGCATTTACAACAATATAGATAACTGCAAGCAGAGGTATAGAAAGTAAGTAAGAGGGGGCCTGGCATTTACAACAATATAGATAACTGCAAATAGAGGTATAGAAAGCAGGTAAGAGGGGGCCTGGCATTTAC